>NC_134857.1:108379892-108679892 GCF_049852395.1 Peromyscus maniculatus bairdii | reverse complement strand
GTGTTTTTGATCTTAGACATTCTGACAGGTGTAAGATGGTGTCTTAGAGTTGTTTTGCCAATCTAGGATTGTTAATGCACATAACATTTGCCTTTTTAAAATGCTTTTCTCCTCAACCAAAAGGCAGTTTTTTTTTTTTTTAGGATTGTCGTTATAATTTCGGCTCCTGTAGTCAAAATTTCAGGGTTTGGATCAGGTCTTGTGTACTTTGATTTGGATCTTAAAGGTCATGTTTTGGCAGAATATTGCTATTGCCATTAGTTGTCTATCATAACTAAATAATAAGATCCTGAAGACAGCATTCACTTTAGTTGCAGGACATAGAGAAATCAAGAGGGAATTTAACTGGAAACATTCTCTCTGTTGGTTAGGTTTTGTGGTGCTGGAAAGTGCTATGCAGGATGCTGGAAGAGAAAAGTCATAATACCAAACCAACTTGCCAGACAGGATGATGTGGCTACTGGTAAAATAGTGGCATTACTGGTATGGAGGTAACTAGTCACTAATTTCTAATTGGATTTATATCTGTTCCACAAGAGGTAATTCATACTTGGTACTGTGTGCTTCATCAAAAGCCCATGGCTGAAGAGATCATGGGTCCTAGGAGGAAACCTGCTACTTGCTACGTTATTTTGCTAAGTGGGCATAGTGTCAAACTGCCTTCTAAATATTTGTGTTTAGACTTATATTAGTTCTGCTATTAATGAGTATCAATGCAGACATACAGAGCAAAATGCTGAGGATAAGTGAGTGCTCATCTCTAAATAGGACATGTATCAAATCCTGCCCCTCCCTGCTTCCCCAAGGCTCAGGAAATAGTGAGTAAAACTAAATTGGAAAGAAGGTAAAAGTCGTTGGATTTGGAGGAATGCTATGAAATTCTGTTTTCTGGATATAACATCGCTGCTGGACCCATGAGTTCATGGCAGCTGTGGTGACTTGTACAAGATCTGCATAAGATCAAGCCAGTCAACATGCCAGAACAGATGGGAAAAAGGTCCACAGACTCCACCACCAGCTGAGGAGCTGTTGTCAACTGTTGACTGACGCTGAAGAAGTAATTCCTTCTTAAGAGCTGTGACTACAGTGGATGGGTTCACACCAGTGCATATGTAAGCAGAACTAATTGGACTCAGTGATCATAAAACAAGAATAGACATGAAAGTGGGAGGGAGAAATATTGGAGGCATCTAAAGAAAATAGCAGAATTTGGGCAGATATGATTAGGACACATTGTTACATGTATGAAGTTGTTAAAGAATAAAAAACGAATACTCTCATTAAAAACCCTTTAAAGGCTGAGTATCGAATACTCAGTCTTTAGCTGATGATACTTTGGGAAGGTGATAAACACCTTGGTAGGCAAGGCCTAGTTGATGCACAGAAGATCATGGGGGACTTGAAAAGTGTATTGAGATCCCATTTCTCCTCTTTCTCCTTCACCTTCCCCCATTCCTCCTTTCTGCATCACTTATGCCATTAGTAGCTTTAAAATGATCTAATATGAGTGATTGTTTTTATGTGTGTTCATGTGTTTGTAGAGGTCAGAGGCTGTTAATGGCTGTCTTCCTCAGTCAGTGACTCCTGCTTTTTTTCTTTTCTTTTTTCTCCTCTCTTTCCTTTCCTTTCTTCCTTCCTTCCTTCCTTCCTTCCTTCCTTCCTTCCTTCCTTCCTTCCTTCCTTCCTTCCTTCCTCCCTTTCCCTCAACCCTCCCCCCACCCCCCGCCTCTTTTGACAGGTATCTTGTTGGATCTTGTCAGATTCAGCTAGACAGGCTGTCCAGTGAACTCCAGGGATCCACTTGTCCCTGTATCCTTGCTGTTGGGATAAGAGGTATGTGCTGCCACACCAGCTTATTGTGTAGTTGCTGTGGACCTAACTCAGATCCTCATGTTTACTCTGTAAGCACTTTCTTGGCTCAGACATCTTCTCTAGCTCTAAATAGGTCTAATCAATCATGCACTCAGCACTATGCTATTCTGTCTTATCATAGACCCCCAAACAATGGAACCATTGGACCCTGGATTGCAATCACTGAAACGATCAGCCAAACTGAATCTTTCCTCCTTGTAAGTTGATTATCTCAAGTATAGCATAGCAGAAAGTTGGCTAACTTAATTTTTTTGTTGTAGGACCTTAGAAAATGAAGTCCACTCTCTCCAAGTCTAACTTTCTTATGTCTAAGGTGGAGATAATGACAAAATCTGCCTCAGTTGTTTTATGGTCTTAGATAATCAGTCACACAAGGTAGCCAGCAAAATGCCTAGTGCATAGGAGATTATCAGTAATTTCAGTAGCCTTTGAAGGTAGAAAGATTTTAGTTTTTATTTTATTTTATTTTCCATAGACTCTCTCACAGTGCCTTGTATACAATAAGTGCTCGGTTCATACTTGTTTCCTGGTTATTTTGGTGATATTTTTCCTCCTGTTTGTTACTGAAGAAAAGTGGCTACAATCACAGATCAGGAGCACACTGCAGAGGAAAGGTCTGAATTACATTGGATATGGTGGAGTCCCAGGAACTCCTCTTCCAGCATCATTTTCCCTTTTCCAAACACCATCTGAGAACATTGTCGAGAACCATGGAAGAAGGACAGACATAATTTGGTATAACACATTCTGCCTCATGAAGCACCAACCTAGAAGTGACATTGTATGACTTTCATTGGCCAATGCAAGCTATATGGTTAAACATGACTTCAACATGTGAGGACCCCCATCTGTTTTGGTAATGAAGACTGCATTCTGCCATAGAAGCTGAATGAGGGTATATTCTCCCTTCCTCTTCTAAAAAATTTCCTTATTATGTGGTCAAGAATCTTAGTAGAGAAAATGAGTCATCTGCTGTAATATACATTCTTCATAAGAAGACTGTAAACACAGCAAAATCCTCTAATTGCTCACTTTTGGCTTTTAATGTGATTATAGTTGCTTCCAAACTCAGTGTACAGAATCAACTATTTTTGGAACTCTTGCTATAAGTGCGGTTTTTTTTTTCAGCACAAAGATGATTATTTACTTGATTCACAGGATGATTTAGCTTACATGTAGTGAATATCACAGAAAACACCAGTGTGGATTTTACGTTATTCAAATAGTAGTTGGAAGGATGCCTCTGCTGTGTAAACAAGTGGAAGAGCAGGAAGCTTCAGTTCAGAGTGAATGGTCTATACAGTGGTGCCCGCTTCCCCTTTACTCATCTTAATGCTGCTGCCAGCAGTAATTGCTGTGCACCAGGCAATCACCGTGTGCCGCATGCGAACTACCATGTTGAATCTGTGCAGCTCTGTGAAGTAGACAAGACTCTTACCAGCGTTTGATGCAGTTATTCAGCTAGAAGGGGGCATCCCTGATATGTGAACCTTGTGAAGTCTGGGCCCAAGTACACAAAATATACAAGCTTAGCTGTGTTGCTGTGTTCCTGTGTGAAGAGGGTAGTGGAGTGAAATACTGGCTATATTGTTCCTGATGGCTGATTAGTGCTAACAGGGCTTCCATTGGCCAGATTAACCTTTTATTTCTTCAAAGGAATAGGCTGTGCTTTCACAACTAACTGTGCGGTTTCCAGAATCTCTATAAAGTGTATGTGTGTGAACCAAGCCATCCTAGTGTCATTTAATAAGGGGGCTGCTAGAAACACCCTGATTATACACTTATGGCTGCATTCTCTTCTCTGCTATTGATCTGCTGACACTGTGTCATATCCAAAATGCAATGAGGACTTTACCCCGAAAGGATATAGTTCAATATGAGTGGGCTTATCTCACTGCACTACTTCCCTGGCTATTCAGGAACACAAAGCTAATCTGTAGGTGATATTATAGTTTCATCTCATGCTTCATATGCAACCTCTATCCATGTTAATGGGAATTTTTTTTGTGTGTGTGCTTACTCTAGGGAAAATTGATTCCAATTATTGAGTATAATTTATTCCAACCCCTTGATGGAATAATTTATACTCTTGAGATACTCTTGAAATGTGTAGCCAACAGGGAACTCTATTTATACATAAGTTTTTACACATCTTTCAATTAAATAAGAAATCCAAGTGCAAAACCCATCACTCAAGGAAAGCTCATGAGTTGTAACACTCCCGAGAGGTTCTTTGGTCCATAAACCAATAAATGGATTACACTTACAGGGAAAAATTCTTCTCTCAGATCCCATGTGGAGCTCCTATTGATGTACAAGTGAGGTGGCTCACAAGGGATGTGAGGTACTTAAGGTTGCAAGGGCAGAAATGGTCATTTTTTTCATATAATCAATTTTAGGGCTCTAAAATGATTGCTGTAAAGAACATATTTATCAGGGTACAAGCTACTACATGTTTAAATACACACTTGCTTGTCTATAAGTCCTATGAACAATAGGCATTTTAGTAAGAAGTAGTTGTAGCTTTTTTATATAAACACACATATTTATGAGTATTTACATGTATAAATTCAATCACATGAGAAGCTCACTATGGGGTTTGAATTATGAAGTCATAGCAGTATGTAGTTAATGGGAAAAAGGAATGTTAAAACATTTTACTTTATTGTTTCCAAAATGAAAATTTGTGCATGAAAATACTGTGATTTATTTTTAGCTGAATTTTATTATTTGTAATGAATGTCAGTGGAAAATGGTATTATTTTAGGTTTCAATCTAGAGAATAGTATTTTGAGCTACCTGTACTGACATGGTTTATAAACCCAGTTTTATTGTACTTTGTGGTAGATTTTGTTTTAGGAGAAAAGAAAACCATCCATTTAAGAGAATTACTATTCTATATACAGATTTAAGAATTTTGGAGTGTCCCTAACGTTAAAATAACTATTATGTTTTACGAGAGAGTTCCAAATCTAGAAAGCAGTTTTCAAATATCTGAAGTTGATTCTGGATGCCCGTTAGCATTTGATGTTGACCCAAATCTTTCTTATAAGCCATAAGGATCTAACATGAAGACACAGCAACCCTTCATTCCCAGTTTGTGAGTTAAAACTGTGGTCCCTGATGCAATGCTTTGCCAAGATCAATAAGAACATTTACAGCATTGAAAGACTGTTTTAAATTTCATGAACAATTGAATTTTCTAGTACACAAATATTTTCAGGGTCATTTTTGGAGCTTGAAACTGGCTTCCCAGGTCTAAGTGTGTAGTAAGCATCCATGGCATTTTTTCCCCCTTTGTACATGAGGGTATTTAATGTATTAGTAACAGGTATTCTCTACATGGTACAACAATTTGAACAACATCGTCTCTTGGTTTAATAAAGAATATCAGATATGGTCTTCTATCCTTTCCCTCAGCCCCTGCCTGAAGTTAGCAGGAGCTGCATGGCTTCTAATAATTTGTTTCGATAACTCACTTTCTCTAGCTGACTTTGTTTTTGCTGAACCAAGTCTTATGCTCACAAGTCTTTCAGCAAATTATCTTTGTCATCTGCTATTTTTTTTATTTTTTTATTTTTTGAGACAGGGTTTCTCTGTGTAACTTGGCGCCTTTCCTGGAACTCACTTGGTAGGCCAGGCTGGCCTCGAACTCACAGAGATCCGCCTGGCTCTGCCTCCCAAGTGCTGGGATTAAAGGCGTGCGCCGCCGCCGCCGCCGCCGCCGCCGCCGCCGCCGCCGCTGCCACCACCACCCGGCCCGCTATTCTTAATAGAAGAGATTTTTGCTGGCGGTTTTTAAACCTGAAGACACATGATCAGTGGCAATCAACAGAGAAGGTGTGCCGAGTCAACAGCCCCGGACAGCCTTGGACACACCTCAGTGGCCTAAAGTCCTTTGGCCTCAGTTTGCTGTGTTCTAATCTGTGGTAAGGAAACAGAGGGTTCTGGAATGTCTCTTGTCTTCAGCCCACTCTGCTGATGTATGCCCAGAGAATACCACTGGGCTTAAATGGAATGTTCATCTGATTGTGCTGTGTCCAAAGAAGTGATTCCAGGTGACCAGCAGCCTCATACCATCTAGGTTCTCTTTTTCAAAGACATTCCCATTTCTTTTTCTCAGTATACCCAAGAAAGTCTTGGGCTCACCAGTTCACTCATCAAAGGATAAAGAGATGGTGTTTAAGAGAGTCAGAGGTTCTTAAGTGCCCAGGCACTGCTCTTTGGTATAGGGTGACTTTATTTCATGTCGAGTTTCCTGGCTACAAATTTTAGGAGCAGAAAATGCTGTAAAATTCCTAAATTTCACTTTATTCACCTGCAAATTGGAATTAATTTGAGGATCCATCTCATGAAGATGGGGGATGAATTATATGACAACACTGAGCATTATGCCTGCTCATAGTTAACAGTCTATATTATCACTGATATTATTTTAAATTATTATTATTGCCATTAATCTACAATTATTGGTAAGAGAAAGTAAACGATGGGCAAATATTCCTGAAGATGTCTTAGCTGTAGATCAGAATTCACATACTAATACATGTAATCTTTGAAAATGCTGATTTTATTTTATTTTGAACACGTATATAGCATTTACTTAGTAACGGTCACTCTTCCAGCTATCAGTTTATGTGTCTCCACACAAGTTTACAAAAGAGTTGCCATTGTTCAAGATGGGTAAGTTGAAGAAGCAAAGGGGAGACTGAGGTTGGTGTGCCGCAAACCTGGGAGACACAGGAACTTGGCTTGACTTACCTCATACCCAACCAACACCCCCATACTGGACTCCCAGTGTGGCACTGTTATGCTTAGTTGTGGGCACATGACATTCCCAAACAAGAAGAACTTAGGTTCAAAAGCCAGTGTAGAAATAGAATCTTAATTACATAAATATCTTTGAAGCATTCATGTAAACAGTCTACTGTTTCAAAAGAAAAATAACACAGTTGAAAGATTGTGTCTATTGAGACAGTATAAAATAAATCATTACAAGAAGGAGATTAGGGGTGGTATATACACAAACACAAGTGAGTATTCTGTGTATAAATATTTACAGCCTTTTTCTATTGGCTCCAGCCTTGTATGTATGTATGTATGTATGTATGTATGTATGTATGAATATTTGCAACATCACATACACATGTAGGAGGATTTAACATTTAGCTAAAGTAGCTTGAGACTTTTTTTTAACCTTTAGTCTATTGTACAATTTTAAGAAACACCTAATTCCCATATGCAGGGAGTGTGACATCATAAACCCCCTTAAAGCTAAGATATGGGTAAGTATGATGAATACAGAAAATGTGTATCACTGTCAAGTATTTGTATATTTATGCTGTTCCTCAACTCTATCCAACTAAATGTTCTTAGTGATTGTTTGGGACTGAAATATATTATTGAGAATGATCACATTTGTGTTAATGAAATGATGTAGCTATAAATATTTTCATATTTTTGGAGTTCTCATGTTGTTCTCCGAGTGGGGAATTTTTCCTCTTACATGAATTAGTACTTTGTTACTTTAAGAAATGGTTTGGTTCAAAAATTTAAATCTTTAACATTCAATTAAATGACTCAAAATTTTTCTTGTAACTTTTTCTCATTAAACATAACTAGCACGATACACTCAGGCATATACATGGGTCATTGTGCAAGTAAATGCTCCCTTCCTTACTTGTTTGCTGCTGGTAATGAATAACTAGAGGCTCTAGATAAGAACTCAACCTTATTGCGGATGATACGACAGCTATTTACAGATGCCAAGAGTTAGATTGTGAGAAATAGAGAAAAAAAATCTACCAATGTCTGTGAAATGAAAGCAGATAGCAAGTGTTGCTCACATGTCATGGTGTTTATCACCACGTACTATCATTCTTCCTTCAGAGCGAATGAATCATTTTAAATAGAAGCAAACTGATCCTCCTATTAGCAAGTCTAAATCAGTAGAGCAACATCTATTTTCAGAATCTTTGTAGCTATTATGGGACCGTTACAGTGTGCAACACTTAGCCCTGTCCCAAAATGACAGCATTCTGTTACAAATAGATGATTAAGGCCTCAGTACCAGTGTCTCTATTGTGGAACCTTTGGTTGGGAGAGCTGACAGCTGGGAGAAGCTCTGTGTTTTGAAGGTTATGATCACAGCAGTTTCATAAGTGCTTCATTTCAGTTCTCTTCTGGCTGCAGAAGGGACAGGTGCCGTCTGGGTCCGATTTCACTGGTCTTAATTTCTTATCTGACCTGGTAGTTGATCAAGGGCATGAGAGAAGGGACTGAGGGCAAGATGGATGAGTGGGAGGGAAGAGATTTGGGGGCTAGAAGCTGCAGGGGAGGATACCAGTGTCTGTGAGGGACAATGTGTGCATGCCTGTGTGCTTGTGTATGTCTGTGTGTCTCTCTCTGTGTGTCTCTCTGTGTGTTTGTGTATCTGTGTCTCTGTGTGTGTCTCTGTGTATGTTTGCATGTGTGTGTGTGTTGCTAGGAATCTAACTTTTCGCATTCAGAACCTGGCAGCCCCTCCTGTCATTCTGCACCGCCGTGTGTACGCATGCTACCCTGTGCAAAATGGATTTCTGAGTGTTAACCATCATGTTCTTTTTTTCCAAAGGGTCTTCTGTAGGATTTCATTTGCAGAGCACAGAGGGCAATATCTAGGGTAATTCCAGGGCTTAGTGGCAGTGATCTTTTGTCAACTCTCCTTGTGAGAGAAATTAAACTGGGTATGAGCACTCACAATCGCAGGGAGTGCAATGCCATCCCTGGCCAATGGGTAGGAAATCCTAAACCCAGCAAGTATTTATGAGAGGGGAAAAATGAGATGCCATAATACGACAAGAATATATTCATTAAATCTTTCAATTTCTCAGAAACAGAATTCCCACTTCAGTAAAAGGCTTTGAGCAGATTTATCAAGTCAGATATTTTTACTTTTATGAGATTTGACTCCCTATGCTAAAATGAGATATATTTAAAAGCAGGACAGCCCCACAAAAGGAAGAAAGCTTCTGAAAAGATGAAGTTAATAACATACTCGCCACTGTGCCTTAGATAGAATACCAGATAAGGTCCATAAGACACACTGACAACATCTGAATGCACATACAGACACCAAAATAAATCATGCTTTAAAAGCACTGGGCAAGGTATTGAATTATTACATATTTTTAAAACAGTAGTCAAGGCAGTTTTATAACCTCTTATAATTGCCAAGCAATTTCATTTTATTTCGATACAATCAAACAATAACAGCTTGCATTTAAGGTATTTGCCTGAATAGCTTTCACAATTACAGCATGTCTATACTGCTTTCCCACAGAATGTCCTTAGTGTATGCTGGGAAATAAGCACACAGGACTACGCCCATCACCATCGCCTTGAATGATTCTTGATTTTTGAGAACAGCATAGGTGTATTAAGACAGGTGTGATTCTAGTCATGGTACAAAGTCGAAATAATTTTATGTTGTGTTGGGTTTAGAATTTCCCAACTAACTCTGTTTGTCTCAAATTGGACCAAGGTTTAACATGGACAATCTTTTTAGCAAGTGAGAAAATAAACTTCTCTCAGATTTGCTTAGCACTGAACCAAGATTTGGATGTTGTCCACTATGGGAAGTACACAAGAGCTGCCTTCAATGTCAACGTGTTTTATTCTTGACCTTGACAATGCACAGGCTAAAAACAGTCTTGAGTTTCAAGTTGTAACTGTGTGACACTTGTAACTGGTATTCATGCCTGTGTTCTTGTGCATATCTTTGGGAAAATACAGGTGGTTATGCTGAAGGGAAAAAGACAAACCTGGGGTTTTAACTTAACTCTAGCTACATGATGGGGACTTTAACTGTCAAAATCCAGGATTGATTCTACATTTTGGTACTCACAATATGCTAGTAAAGCCTGCTGGTTAGGATTATTACTGCATATTTTTTGGTGTTTTTTATTTATTAATTTTTTTCATTTTTATAGCAACCACAGTCCCCCCTCCCATCCCTCCTCCTGCCCGGCTTCCCCTCCTCCCAACCTCTCTCTCCATGCTCCTCCCCATCTGATCCACTCCTCCAAAAGGGTAAGGTCTCCTATGGAGAGTCAACAAAGTCTGGTACATTCAGTTGAGGCCTCCCCCTGCATCAAGGCTGAGCAAGGCATCCCATCATAGGTAATGGGCTCTAGAAAGTCAGCTCATGCACCAGGGATAGATCCTAATCCTAATGCCAGGGGCTCTTCATACAGACCAAGCTACTACACAACTGTCTCCGACATGCAGAGGGGCTAGTTCAGTCCCATGCAGGCTATTGGTATAGAGTTTGTGTGTTCCCACAAATTTGGCCCAGTTGTCTCTGTAGATCTTTCCCCATCATGATCTTGACCCCCCCCTTGCTCATATAATTGCATTTTCTTAAAAATGTACCCTGAGTTAAAATTCTTGCAATTAACTTTTACAGTGTGTGCATTATTTAAAAATATTGGCTATCAAGAATAAGTCTTATTTTGTTGGCTTTTCTGTGTCCGTTTCTTCATAGCCTTGACAAAAAAGAAATTACCTGCAAGAATAAGAACACAGAGGCAGGGCGCTCACATCTTGAGTATGTCAAATGAACCCAAATGTGGTGACTTCAGTGTGAATGACACACATATGGAGGGCACAAGAAAAGAACATGACAGGTGATGCTAAAAACTGATTTAGAAATGCTTGGCTCCTGTATACAATCTATTTTATTTATTAATTATTGTTATTGTTATTATAATTATTGTATGTGCAGGTGTGAATGTGGGTGTGCATGTGTAAGACAGAGGACAAGTTTCCAAGTCTCTCCTTCCACCTTATAGAGGTACATTCCCTTATTTTTGCAGGCTGAGTACTTAGGCTAGCTGGTTCTACTCCCCGGTATAGGAGCCCTGGGCTTTCAATGCATGCTACCTCACCTAGCTTTTTACTTAGGTTCTAGGGATCGAAGTTAGCTTGCTGGATCTGTGTGGCAAACACTTTTGCCCATTGATGCAGCCTGCTATCACTTAGGCTTTTTACTTATTTCTAATTTTTAACTCTTTGGTGAACAACTGTCAGTGTTTCTTTGGGAGTCAGTTTAGAGTATAGTGATTCACTGTGTCTGTGGCCAAGGATGTGTGGGCCTTACCTACACACCCAGTCAACAGTAGGGGCAGTTGATGCATGGTCAGGAGCTAAAGGGACCTCATGAGGGTTAGCCTTGTGATGTCAAGGGGAGGCTTTTGTTTCTAGTTGGGTGTCCACTGTCAAGTATTGCCACCCCCCCTACACATCAATGCTCATTCTTTCACTGACATTATTGATAGCTATTTACATTCTTTATGGTCAAATCTCTCTCTCTCTCTCTCTCTCTCTCTCTCTCTCTCTCTCTCTCTCTTGCACAGTAAAAGATCAAGATCTATCCTACTATCATTTTTATGGTTCATATTTATTTTCTCTTATTGTACCTGTTCTACCTTTACCATCTGTGTGACTTTAGACAAATTAATACCTATGTACCTCAGGTTCCTATTTGCAAAATAGGCATGATGATAATATTTGCACAATAGAGCTTTAATGAGTATCAAGTTAGAATCACTTACTATGTCATGTCTAGTAAGCACTCAATAAATGTCAGTTGTATGGAGAATGCTTTTAACATTGACTGGTGCAAAGCCTACTACCAAATAGATATTTGTTAGTTATTTCCCATCTTTAAATGACATTAAAAAAGGGTGGAACACAGTAATCATTATTAAAGCCATTTTTTTTTGTATTACAGGAAATGTTGTGTAGCTGACAAGCTAAGGCCCTGTAGGGCCAGGCATGCCTTTCTTATTCTGTTTGTTTCCTGCATGTTGGAGACAACAAGATATCATTTCTCTCTGTTTTAAGATATTATGAATTCTGTGTCACAAAGTCATGAATTAGGTTATCTAATTTTATTCTAGCAAAACCTATATATTTTGGGCTGAATAAAGGCCATTTTTATTCAGTTATCCTTCATGTAGGTGACTGGTTATTTCTCTCCTTACCAGAGTCAAGGTAACACATCCCACTAGTTATTCCTACAAAATTGAAATGTCCTTTTTGTTTTTTCTGAGGTACAGCAGAATGAGCTGTGTTTCTGCAGGCACAAAGACGGCTTTACAGAAGGGAGGGAGGAAGGGGGAAGGAGGAAGCCACTGGTTTATCCAGAGCCTTTGAGGTCTTCCTGCTGACTGCTCTTGGCACATGTCCGTATGCTGGCCAGATAGGCATGCATTCCAATCCTGTGGCTAGCAGTACATGCAGTTATATGAGGGTCTAGGAGGATGCAGGATTTCCCAAATACTCTCTTACTATGCTCTTCTGCCATACTATCATCCAGAGAGCCATCTTGTACCCTGTAAATCTTTTTTTTTTTTTTTTTGTGTGTGTGTGTGTGTGTGTGTGTGTGTGTGTGTGTGTGTGTTCTCTACCATGATTCTGGTGTACAGGCAAAAAACTCTGTCAGAATACCATACAACTTGACTTTGATTCCATTCAGGTTATGAAAAAGTTCAGGTGACAGAGACCAGCTTCCTATCATCCTTGATGAGCTTCTGAGCCTGAAAAGCATGCTCTATGGCTCTGTGACTCCTTTCATTTAAAGTGTTCTGTGTCTATGCTCACTTTGGAGAGGCTTTCCTTCCTGAGTGCTTTCCATTTCACTGATATTTTCTTCAACTCATTTTGCTAGGAACCTGTGACATGCTGTGTTGACACTTGACTCTTTCCATCATCATCTTTTTCATTAGTGAAGCTGCAAAGGACATTGAACTCTGCAAAATTCGGTTGCCATAAAATGAACACAAAATAAGAAAATTTAAAAATGGAAATGGCTTAAAAATTCATCTGTATTATTATTTTTTAATATTTTTATTTTATAATTAACTTAATTTCACATATCAGCCACAGATTCCCCCATCCTCCCTCCTCCAATCCCCTAATCCTCCCCCAATACATCCCCATTCCTACCTCCTCCAAGGCAAGGTCTCCCCTTGGGAGTCAGCCCAGCCTGGTAGACTCAGCCAAGGCAGGTCCAGTGCCCTCCTCCCTACACCTAGGTTGAGCAAAGTGTCACAGCATAGGCCCCAGGCTCCAAAAGCCAGCCCATGAACCAAGGACAGGTCCCAGTCCCACTGCCTGGGGTCCTCTCAAGCAGTTTAAGCTAATCAACTGTCTCACTTATCCAGAGGGCCTGGTCCAGTTCCATGGGGGCTCGTCAGCCATTGGTTCACAGTTCATGAGTTTCCACTAGTTTGGCTATTTGTCCCTGTGCTTTTTCCAATCATGGTCTCAATATCACTCGCTCATACAATCCCTCCTCTAACTGATTGGACTCCTGGATCTCCACCTGGGGCTCGGCCATGGATCTCTGCATCCACTTCCATCAGACACTGGATGAGAGTTCTATCATGACAGTAGTATGCAGGATTTCCCACATACTCTCTTACTATGTCAAATCTATCATGACATCTGATCACCAGAGCAGGTCAGCTCAGACACTCTCTCGACCATTGCCAATAGTCTATAGTGGAGGTATCTTTGTGGATGTCTGGGGACCTCTCTAGCACTTTACTTCTTCTTATTCCCCTGGGGTCTTCATTCATCTTGGTATCTCCCTTTCCATTCTCCCACTCTGCTCCTGATCCAGCTGGGACCTCCCAGTCCCCTAAGCTCTCTTTCTCCTGACCTTTGCCCTCTATTACTCCCTCCCAGTTTGCTCATGCAGATCTCATCCATTTCTCTGTTGTTGGGCAATCCCTGTGTCTTTCTTAGGGTCCTCTTTACTAGGTAGCCTCCCTGGAGTTGTGAGTTGCAGTCTGGTTATCCTTTGCTTTACATCTAGTATCCACCTATGAGTGAGTACATACCATGTTTGTCTTTCTGAGTCTGAGTTACCTCACTCAGGATGATTTTTTCTAGTTCCATCCATTTGCCTGCAAACCTCATGATGTCATTGTTTTTCTCTGCTGAGTAGTACTCCATTGTGTATATGTACCACATTTTATTTATCCATTCTTCGGTTGAAGGGCATCTAGGTTGTTTCCAGGTTCTGGATATTACAAATAATGCTGCTATGAACATAGTTGAGCATGTATCTTTGTGGTATGATTGAGCATTCCTTGGGTATATGCCCAAGAGTGGTATAGCTGGGTCTTAAGGGAGGTTGATTCCCAATTTTCTGAGAAAACTCCATATTGATTTCCAAAGTGGCTGTACAAGTTTGCATTCCCACCAACAGTGGAGGAGAGTTCCCCTTGCTCCACATCCTCTCCAACATAAGCTGTATTCAGTGTTTTTGATTCTGATGGGTGTAAGATGGTATTTCAGAGTTGTTTTGATTTGCATTTCCTTGAAAACTAAGGATGTTGAGCAATTCCTTAAATGTCTTTCAGCCTTTTGAGTTTCTTCTGTTGAGAATTCTCTGTGCAATCTCCATCAAAATACCAAAACAATTCTTCACAGACCTGGAAATAACAATACTCAATTTCATATGGAAAAACAAAAAATTCAGGATAGCCAAAAGAATCCTTTACAATAAAACAACCTCTGGAGGCACCACAATCCCTGACTTCAAGCTCTACTATAGAGCTACAGTAAAAAATAGCTTGGTACTGGCATAAAAACTGACATGTGGATCAATGGAACTGAACTGAAGACCCTGACATTAATCTGAACACCTATGAACATATGATCTTCGACAAAGAAGCCGAAACTATACAATGGAAAAAAGAAATCATCTTCAACAAATGGTGCTGGCATAACTGGATGTCAACATGTAGAAGACTGCAAATAGATTCATATCTGTCACTGTGCACAAAATTTAAGTCCAAGTGGATCAAAGACCTCAACATAAATCCAGTTACTCTGAACCTGATAACAGAGAAAGTAGGAAGTAGTCTTGAACGCATTGGCACCGGAGATCACTTCCTAAATATAACACCAGTAGCACTGAGAGAAACAATCAATCAATGGGACCTCTTCAAACTGAGAAGCTTTTGTAGGGCAAAGGACATGGTCAACAAGATAAAATGACAGCTTATAGAATGGGAAAAGATCTTCACCCACCCCACACCTGACAGAGGGCTGATATCCAGAACATATAAAGAACTCAAGAAATTAGACATCAAAATACCCAACAGTCCAATTACAAAATGGGCTCATCTGTATTATTTTTGACTATTTTTTTTACTTTGGAAATTTTAAAAATATGCACATAGACAGCAGAGTACAGGGACTCATTCTTAACTCCCAAAGAGTTCAACTTCTACCGAATTGTATAGCATTTAGCACATAATTTTGGATCATTTTGAATCAAATTCCAGATAGAATTTTATCCTGTAAGTATTAAAAAAAACTATCCTAAGTATATTGTTTTCAGAGTTACCAAATTACCCTATCTAAAATTTTAACAAATATTAGTAATCATAATACTTGAATACCATTAAATACTCATTCATTACTTATACTTCCAAATATTTCATGAAAACTCTCTCTCTCTCTCTCTCTCTCTCTCTCTCTCTCTCTCTCTCTCTCTCTCTCCTCTCTCTCTCTCTCTGTGTGTGTGTGTGTGTGTGTGTGTGTATGCATGCATTTCCTGTTTGGTTTTGAATAGACATCAAATACTGATGAACCATTACAGTTGGTTAGCATACGTGTTAAGTTCTCCTAAAAGACTCCTATTCTGGGTCTTTTTTTCTTGAAGAAACCATTTAGTTTTTCCTATAAGATTATCTGGTTTTGTTTTAGAGTCTGTGCTTTGCTTTGCTGATTACATGCCTGTAGGTGTTTTTTTTTTTTTTTGTTTTGTTTTTTTTTTTTGTTGTTGTTGTTTCATCAAAGGCATGTATTTGTGGGCCTAACCCTCCACGGACAACCTGTACCAAGTTGGATTGGATTGGAGATGGGCATACCCTGAATCCTCTCAAGAGTGAGGGACCAGTATGTGTACATGGGATATGCTTTGGACTGGAGATATTAGGGACCCTGCTACTGGACTCTCAGGTCTTGGGGGCTCTGTGACAGGTTTCCAAGGCCTGAAAGTCCCAGCATTCTCTGCTTCCTAAACGGGCTTCTGGTTCTGGGCAAGCTGCTTACTCATGATAGCCACTTAAAGCAAGTATATGGGTTTCTTGAGGTCAAAGTCTGAGTAATTTACACATTTTTATTGGGAAAGATTATCTTCCAGCATGCCTCAGAACTTCAGGCTCAATTAGGTACCTGCCAATGTGTGCAAATAATATTGTAAAGGCTCCTGTATTTACACAATGCTGATGATGAATGATTCAGCTTTGCATTAAAGAGACACGGGAGCCAGTGGCAAAGATGAACCAACGTTGGGGTGCAATGCTAGTGTCCCCTGGAAGAAAAGCAGGGGAGACTGGACATTTGGTGCTTAACAGGGTGACCCTGTGCTCCCTGTGTACGTAAGAGTTCATGTCCATGATGCTGCCGGCACTACATGGTCCACTTCAATGCTACCACGCCACAGTGCTTGATCAAGGCAACAGTCACATGCTAACCTTGTGGCTTGAGGGACAGATAAGACTGACAAGTGTGGGTTCCCTCCTCAGGGTCTGCATCTAGCTGGCAAAGAAGTGGCAGCTTAGGGCACTATAAACACAGTACAGGTGTGGTTGTACTCCCATACTCCACCCCCATCCTTCTGTTGAAGTTTCAGTTTGTTTTCTCTTCCTGCTTTTGGTTATTATTGTTTTTATTTTTGGAGATACTTTGTAGCCCCTGCTGGCCTAGAATTGTCATCCTTTTGCTTCAGTCTCTGGGCACTGGGCCTACAGACATTTTCCATCAAGCCCAGCTGCTCTTGGGGGTTTTAAAAGTTGACAGATGAATTAGATTTAGTTTTTTTCCTTTCCTTCTTTGTTTTTTATCAGTCTTTGGTAATTTCATTCATGTATGTACTGTGTTAGATCATACCGCCCGCAACTCTTCCTGGAGCTGCTCTCAGCCCCCTCCCAACTTCATCTTCTCTTGCTTCCCCCTTTCTTATATAATACATTGAGTCTAATTAGTGCTGACTGTTTCTCTGTTTAGGTAATAGTTCATTCATTTATATCCCTCTCTGATTTTTAAACTCTGGACCCTTTAAAATGTTTAACTTACTGCTATTCATCCAGTGCTTTTCAGAGTGTTGTCCTTGGGTCAGAATCACCCTCTTTGGAAGTCTTAGAAGACAAAGTCTAGAGCTGCCTCAGACTGGCTGGATCAGAAACTGGGTATAGAGTCCAGCAAGAGATGTGTTGATAAGCATTTGGGAGATTCTGACACAAGTCAGCCGGATGATCATCTTTATGGATCCCCAGAGACCATGGACCTTTTGCCGTCTTCAAAATCCAAAACTTATTGGTACCTTTGAAAAAGCGATTGAGTGAATTGGTCATTGGATATAATAAATATCTGTGCACACTGGGTTTATGTCTTTCACTTCTGCTTCTAACTTAGTTAAGACTCTAAATTCTTATATCTAATATCTCAGTAAAAAGAACATAGGGAATAGGATCCAATAAGGAGTTGATGCTAATTTGTCAGTATTCTTGTTGAATCTGCTGGCATCCTTGTCCATCTTGCTGCAGCTAGTATATCTTGCTTCTGTTCCCCTTTACTGTCTCATGATCCTGACTGACACTGTTCGAGAAGTAAGTACAAATCTGGTGAATCAAAGAGTGCTTCATCCCCATGCTCAGTTCAGTGTTCAGGGCAACAACTTCACCTCTTGTAGTACTTAAGGTTCTCTAGGGTACTAGAATAAACAGAAAACAAACACACACACACACACACACACACACACACACACACACACACACACACACACATCTGAAAGAGCTGCGGTCTGTTGTCCATGTAGATGGCAACATCAATGGATGCACTCTCTTGGAAAGAGTGACACTTGACCACAGTTGCTGCTTCTCTCTTCCTTTAGCCCTTCAGGCCCACAGCTTCTAGATGATGTGGCTCACATTCAAAGCGGGTGTTTCTTTTCAGTTAGTATACCACAGGTCCATTGTCCAAGTAAAAGCCCTCACAGGTATACCTGGAATCAGGCTTTACTAATCTCCTAGGTGTCTCCCAATTTCACCAAGACTAACCATTACATTACCTTTCACTGGCTTTCCCTTAGAACAACATACTTCCTTTTAAATGGTCCTCAATACCTAAGTGTTTGTGCAATCAGCCTTATCCTACACCTGTAAAAAGTCTTCCTAGATTTAAGCATATATTTTAAACACACACTGAATACATTCTTAACTAATCTATATTTTCCAGTAGCATCGTTTACTTGGATGAACACCAAAGGTGTGACAAGCATTTATGAGGTAAAACAAGGAAGTTTGTTGCATGGGCCCTTGGATCTGAATTTTCTGCTTGTCACTGTTGTCTGCTTTAATTTTTAAATCTGTAAAATGGGGACAATTCTAGCAATACTGACTTCATTGTATTCTTATAAGGATCAAATAATTTGTCACATATAATATGCTTTGAAGAATACTTAGGAAGACTTATCTGTTATTTTCTTAGACCACAAAAATTTCATCATGACTATCATCCAACCTTAAGAATCCATGTTGGCTAGGAATCATGTGCCACTGGGTTTTTGTTAATACAACATTTAATTCAGTGCCACTTGCAGTTCGGCATTTTGAGTTTAGTATTATTCAGGATGTCTGTCCTTAAAATAGAATGCTAGAAAAACAGGGTAATACATTATTCAGAGTACTGCATCAAACAGACAAAAAGGGTTTTTAGTCATGCATCAAAAGAAAAGAGGACATATGGCTGATATAATAATATTTCTTCTACTACCCTCTATATAATGTAAAAACAGCTAGTTTTCCAAAATGGCTTTTTATTCTGATGCAAGTCTGCTCTGCACAGTAGGGGGAATCAGTGACCATTCCTGTCAGCACTTGTGAATCATAATAATTTCTTGTGTTGAAAGGTCTCAAAGTCTAACTTGTAGTTAACAAAGGAACCTTGAACACCAAGACAATGTGTTAATGGTCACAGAAGGTAAATCTAAAGGACACATTGACAGTTAAAGTGATGACCTCTGGTGATGTGTTATTAGCTGCCTAAATATTGTAATTGGTTTCAGTTCTTGGTGTTTACTGCTCTGTGGCAGAAATCAAAGTGATTATGAGATACATGTAATGTATAGCATATATACGTTACTGTTTTCCATATGGTTCTGATATTAAATCACTTTGTCAAACATCAAAGTAGACAGGCTGGTGCTCAGTTCCATACCATCACAATTCACGAGGAGAACTTCATTTCTTTCTGGTATTAAGGTGAAAGTTGCTTTCCTTTGTGTTTTTCTTTTTGGAGATTCAAATCAAATACTTTCCTTCCCTTATTTTTGTGATTTTCATATTCCACATACGTGTCCTTCTTAACTCCCTGTATTTTGCTGTTAATAAGGGGTGAGTAGTCAATTTGTTCAGTGCCAAGAGAATCTTGCTTCACATCTTCTATTGCCCAAGCTGGAGGCTGGCACTTTGGTAGAAGAGATACCTATGCCTAGCGTCCTCAGGCTCAGGCAAGTTCTGTAACTTCATCTCCCTAAGGCTCATTTAATAAAGGGATTTAAATACATTATGTTTACCTTTACAGTGCTCCCAAAATGTATGGGGGGAGATATTTTGTAATATTCACTTTGGAAACAACTAAAGGAGAAGAAAGCATTTCTTTAGGTTAGCTGAGATACACGACTTTTCAGAAAAGGTCAGAGTAGACACAATGGGATAAATTCTAACCCACCATGAGTTTGTCATAAAGATGGATGTGTTAGTATTTACTTAGGCTTAGGAAAGTGCCTCACAGAGTTGAAGGCTACACCATACCCGGTTACTTACATACAAACATACTCTTTTGGCTCCTGTTATTATTAGCTGGTCATGATGATAGTCTGAAGAGATGTTTGGAAGTATAATGGGCTGGGGAATGTATTTTCATCGTCTTTATCTTTGGGACTCATTTCTCTGTCTTTCATTTCCCCAGCCTCTTCTGCAGAACTGAGGCTTGCTGTCTACCTTTGTTAATAAGTCTGTGTGCCGCACTCCAGTTATGTGTTTTTCTGAGCTTGGGGGATAGAAATGCTAGAATTTTGGGGTAGAGGGATGGTCTATCTCAAAGTTATGATATAAACTGAAAAAAATTAACCCCTTTAGCATATGAGCATATACATACACATATGGACGCACACACACGCACACACACAATGTGTGTGAGATGAGATGTTCAGGATGGGAGATATGAGACAAAAAACTGCATATACCAGATGGAGAAAGAGAAGAGGGTTTATTACCATGTAATATTAACCACCCCATTACTGTGTTTAATATCAAGTTATAGATGTAAGGGAGCTGTGTATTCTAAAAGGGAAAGTGGTACACTCTTTAAAATTTCATTCCAATAGTAAGTATTTAGGTAATCCAAAATGCACTGTAGCCCCGGGAGCAGGTCACAAGCTGAGGGGCAACAGCCTCTCCCACAGTTGTATTTTTATATCACCCAGAATACTTGTGAGAACCAATTAGTGTCTGCAAGTTGCCATGCTGCTGTTAAGTGACCCTGGCACAGGAATCGGCTAATCCTCTGGCAGCTTGTGTGAAGTGCTTAGGAAGCTGGTGTGTCCTTACTCCAACCTATGCCACTTGGGCCAGCTCTGGCCATTGGCTATTGGCTCTTTATTGTGCACTGGTGAATTTTTGATGTAAAATGAATGGTTGAGATTACCTATACGAGGTGATGCTTATGGATTCTTCAAGGACTGATAGTTTGAGCCTCAAAAATATTGTATTTGCTCTTATTCACATATGGGCAAGGAGACCATTCCAGACATGGAGTTCTCCATCGCACCAGAAATATAGACAAGAATAGTATCATTGTTATGAATGGAAGATCCTCAGGTAAGAGTTTACTGATAAAGGTGGCAAGGCAAACTTCTTAGATTGAAGCTTGTTTCTTTGACTTGATACCTGTGTGACTTCACTGTTTACTTAACATCTCTCTACCTTAGTTTTCTTATCTAGAAAGTACACCTGCCAGATAGTATTGTCTTGGGACTAGTTAAGATAATGCAGATCACAAATGTAAATAGACTACTACTTGGTCAAAGTTGGCCAGTGAGATTTCAAAGCCAACAGACAAGGAAACAAAACACATCTAAATCCAACTATGAAGAAACGGCTGAGGGGTCCCCAACTGGATCAGGCCCTCTGAACGGGTGAGACAGTTGATTGGCTTGATCTGTTTGGGAGGCATCCAGGTAGTGGGACCAGGTCCTGTGCTCATTGCATGAGATAGCTGTTTGAAACCTGGGGCTTATGCAGGGTTGCTTGGCTCGGCCTGGGAGGAGGAGACTGGACCTGCCTGGACTGAGTCTACCAGGTTGATCTCCATCCTCGGGGGAGGCTTTGCCCTGGAGGAGGTGGGAATGGGGGGTGGGCTGGGGGAAAGGGGAGAGGGGTGGGAGGGGGCAGAACAAAGGAATCTGTGGCTGATATGTGGAACTGAATTGTATTGTAAAACAAAGTAAAATTAAAAAAAAGTAGAAATGCTATATTGATTAATCATTAAAATTCAGGCTGGTAGAATTCAGGTGTATTGTTATATTTTCTTCAAGAGTGTAGATTCTGAATCAACTTAGAAAAGAAAACACTTAAAAATATCGGGCACTTACTGTCTAGCATTGCAAGTCTGACCACCCGAGTTCAAACCTCAGAACCTACATAAATGGAGAAGGCAAGATTCTACAACGCTGTCCCATGACCTCCACAAACGCACCTTTCCCCAACACATCACACACACTGACACTAATAATAAATAAAATAAAATACTCAGATAGTATAACATAACCTCAAAACTTTGAAAACATTGCCACAAAAGCTGGAGTTTAAAACACCACCTAGCAGTTCATTTGGTGACATTTTTCTAGAATGAGAACAAATTGGGCACTCGTTCCTCTATTTTTCTTGGTGTTCACATGTCATGGTTACCATGCTGCGGGTACCCAGGAACAGCAGATTGTCATCAAATGGCCTCAGTCTGTAGGGATGTAGGCACATTCAAAGTGGCACTGATCTGGCGATCCTTGCATGCTACAACTTTATAAGAGTGTGAATGTTGATGATGGGGATGTACCAATAAGAACAAGCGTCATTCCCACCTGGGATGGGCTGTGCTACAAGTGGGGAGCAACACCATTAGGCAGGGCTGAGTTTCAGGTCCTATTTTCTCAATGGCTTGCTGTGAAACCTTGGCTTTTTCTATCTTAGTTTATCTTTCTTTGAAATGGGCTGACATGTGGGAGGAGGAAATGAACCTCCAGCACTTTACTTACCACCTGACTTACACTTAAGATCTTAACCCACCTAATAAATGTTTCCCCTGCTCCGAGCTTCTACTCTTATCACTCTAGAAATGTTTTGAGTCCTTTTTTTCTGAGTAAGACCTTTGTGGAAGTTTATCCCTAAATCAGGAAGGGAATCTAGAAGAAGACTTTCTGAGATTATCAGGGATCAAAGCTGTGAATGCAAAATTTTCCTTTGTCTTATAGAAACCTTTTGACTAATACATGTAGTAGATGATGAAGTAACATCTGTTCACTCCTTCATGTAAGTTTGTCAGATAAACACAGGACACCAGTGCAATTTAAATTGCAGATAAGTCATAAGTTTTTCTCCATGCAAATCCCAGATGTTATGTGGGATATACTTTGTGCTTAAATGTACTCATTTTAATCTAGAATTAAAATGTAATTGAGTACCCTGTACTTTTTTATTGTGAAATATGTAAGTCTTATCACTGTTTTCAAATCTTATGTTCAGTTTTGCTTTCTTTGTCATAGATTTTTTTTAAATTGGTGATTTATCAAGTTTTCCTGTAACAGTAAGGTGACGAAATATGCAAATAGTATAACACTTTTAATCTGTTTATGATGCTATGAGGAGCCAGTAATGAACAAAATGAGAAATCAATCAATTAAAATCCATGAGAACCATGCATTGTTGCTACACATGATAGTTTTAATAGGCCACCCATGTAACCAAGAGGAAACTTGAGTTTTTCTAAATCCCACACTTGAACTATTTTCTACTGTTATTTCTATCCTTATATCTGGACATGTATCATAGTATACTTATTAAAGATCCTGTATTAAAGAATTACTACAGAACTAGGACATGAAACACTACACACAGGAACATTTCAAGGTAAAAAAATAAAGTCATTGAATGGGGCAGATTTAGGATCCTTGTTATTTTGAAACCAATATTATCAACTAATGCTTAAAACATGGCTGTGTATATGCAAGCATACATACATCAAGCATGTGTCTTCATAGTTATTTGTAGGATAAATTTTCCTTTAGGTCTCACAGTTCTAAAAGACTAGTATGGTTCTTACTCTATGAAAACATGAATGACACAAAGAACTACAGGCTACTAAGGAATGCTGAGAGTAAGACGAGTCTTCCCCAGGGAAGAGCACATCAATTGCTTATCTAGAACATAGTGGTCAATTCTGAAAACATACCTAAACAAGGAAGATTATATACACTGAGCAGGTCGTATCTATGTGTTTAGGAATATGCATGTATATACACATACATAGATATATATGACAACAAGTATTGAAAACAGAGGCCATGAATTTGAAAGAGAGCAACGGAGGGTATATGGATGGTTCAGATGGAGGAAAAGGAAGGGGAGAATGATAATGTTATATTATATAAACAATAAAAGCAATAATAAAAACTAGGTAAAGCAGAAGTTTCCATTTTAAATGGTTAAAGTTTAAGCTTATCTGAAACAAGATTCTGAGTCCTCAGAAATGTACTGAAAATAGATGGGCAATTAGATGCTTGTACATTGTGATGAGGAAATGCAGCCGTGTGCCCTAATTGTTTTAGCTGAGCACAGGCAGAGTACAAACACAAGAAATCGATTGCAGCAGAGGGAGACAGATCACGTGATAGCATTTCTTTGCCTTTATCGAGGTTGGGGGGCTAAAATAACATTAAAAGAATTTGTTTTTAAAATTTACTAGGTTTGATAATCCATGCCATTTGATTTTTGGCCCCTTTAGAATTTTGAACTCGTGTGGCTCTTCTGCCACATTTCACTGGCTCTGTTTTCCTTCGGGAGATGAAAGCGCGTTCGAGGACCATGCTGCCCCCTTGCCCTGCTGCCCTTTTAATTTCCGTTCACCTTCTAGAACTTCTCTCCTGCCCTCAGGTAACATCGTGATTGAATTAGGACAGACCCGCATAGCTCTGATATTAGGACAAACGTAAACACTTCTTTCGCATGCCTGATAAATTACCCTTTTGGTTTTCCTGAATGTGTAAAATTATCTAAGCTCGGCTGTTGCCGTTCTTGTGTTAGCATTTAGGGATGGTAGCTACTATAAAATGTCAAACTATAGTGGAAGCACTGGCGTTATTATGCATTTCTGGATTAAATTCTATAGGGAAAGATAATGAGCCTAATTAAAAATAAATTTCTGTTTTGTGTTTTAATACTCCAATAACATTGTGACCTTTATTTTTAGAACAGGAACTAGTTGAATATTTTTATGCTTTCACACAATCCTAATTCAATTCCCCATCAATTCACCCTTAACCTCCAGAGTAAATGGGTTCTATAAAGTTCATGTTGTCACGGCCTAGGTGACTGTATTTTTAATAACAAACTAAGGAAAATGTAGAAGTTCAAAGTAGTTGTACTTTAAGAAGCTTCTATGCCACAATGTCACTTATATATCAGGAAATTTAAAGCAGCTGTAATGAAAAAGGCAAATATAATCCTAAATTCTTAATTTGCATGATCCATTAAGAACAGAAAACATTTACAAACAAGTAAGTTAATAAAAAGATATAGTGGTGTTGATTGCTACTTAAAAACTTAACTTTTCAGGGTAACTATATTCTTAAACAAACAAATGACTAGCACTGTGAATAATAATAATAATAATAGGTGTTACTATTTTAAGAAAACAAAAAGGCTTATTTTAGTTTACAGTTCCAGAGTGATAGAGTCCATATAATAATAATAATAATAATAATAATGATGATGATATTTTGAGAGGATAAAAAGGTACATTTTAGCTTACAGTTCCAGAGTGATAGAGTCAGTCTTGGTGGGGAAGTCATGACAACAGGCAGGGAAGGTGTGGTTGCAGGAACAGGAAGGAACAGGTTGATCACATTTTCACATGCACAGGAAGGAGAAGGCAGGCTATAAAATCCTCAAAACCTTTCCCAAGTGACGTACTTCCTCCTGTAGGTTCCGTCTTCTAAAGGTTCAACACCCTTCTCAAACAGAGTCAGTAACTGGGGACCAAGTGTTCAAATACATGAGCTCTGAGGGATAGTCCTCTTTAGGCTCATGGTTACTTCATGATGCAAAGCACATTTAGCCTTGCTTCAAATGTCTCCATAGTTTGTAATAGTTCAAACACTGTTCAGAAATTCAAAGCCCAAAGCCTCTTCTGAGACTCAAGACTTAACCCACAGTAAAATTAAAAAACAAAACAAAACAAATTGCATACTTCCAAATACAATGGCACAGAATTTACTTTCCCATTCCCAAAGGGAGGAATGTAGGCATAATGAGAAAAGGTTGGGCTGAAGATAGATTGAAACCCAGCAGTGCAAACACCAAATGCCATAGCTCCATGTCTGATATCTTGTGCTTCGCTTCCCTCCAGCTTTGCTGCCTACATCATACATCTCTCTTTTGGGATGGTTCCATACCTGTATGCAGCTCTCCTTGGAGGAAGTCTCATGACTCCGGCATCTCCAACATCTGGGGGTCTTCACTCCAAGACAGGCTTTGCCTTCACAGTTTAACACTGTGGTCTTTCATGGCTTCCTTTCCTGCCCAGCCTCAGAGGCTCTCACAAAAGTAAAGAGAATCCATGACCCCACCTATCTTGTATCTTTTTTTTTGTTTGTTTTTGTTTTTCGAGACAGGGTTTCTCTGCGCAGCTTTGTGCCTTTCCTGGAGCTCACTTGGTAGCGCAGGCTGGCCTCGAACTCACAGAGATCCGCCTGGCTCTGCCTCCCGAGTGCTGGGACTAAGGGCGTGCGCCACCACCGCCCGGCCGATATAATTTTTTTTTTTTTTACTTGTATTTATTTATTTATTGGTTTTTCGAGACAGGGTCTCTCTGTGTAGCTTTGCTCCTTTCCTGGAACTCACTTGGTAGCCCAGGCTGGCCTTGAACTCACAGAGATCCTCCTGGCTCTGCCTCCCGAGTGCTGGGATTAAAGGCGTGCGCCACCACCGCTCGGCTCTATCTTGTATCTTTCATGCCTCCAAAACCAATACCATGTGGATGATATTGTCTAGTTCAGCTGCAAGTTTGAGATGGATCCTGGTCTCTCTGGACCAAGGTTACAGCAGCTTCTATATGCTGAAGTTGATGAAACTTTCCTGGGTATCTGCTTTCTAAGAGGAAGCCCTGAATGCTCTCTCCTTGCACAAGTTGAAGGCTTAGTTGATTGTAGCATTTCCCTTAGGGCATCTTATCTTTCCAGTGAACAGCAGGAGGCTTCTTTTTAGTAGCAGGGATCTCTGTAACAACCACAGCTTCTTTTTCAGCGCAGAGCAGAGCATGGCTCTAACTTAAAGCTTTCAAGCGCTCTTTTCCTCACCAAGCTACACTTTTAAAATTTTCTTTCTGCCCCACTTGTTGCTCTTTTTTCTTATTGTGGAATTGCATATGAGTATTCAGTAACAATCATCCTCAGGCTCAATGTGATAGCATCCTGAAATTTCCTACATTGAATAAATTAGTTCATTACTTTTAAATTCTGGTTCACACAAATTCTCAGGACATGGACAGAATGAAGCCAGATTCTTTGCTAAATACCACATGCACAGCTCCATCTGTATTTCTGATAAAGTCTTTGTTTCTATACTGAAACCTCACAAGCCAGGCCTCTACTCTCTATTATTTCTCTCAGCATCCCTACCTTCCAAGCTCCCAGTTAGAATGGCCGATTAGGCCCTGCTTCCAACATTCAGTGTTGTTTCCAGCCCAAAGTTCTTGATTCCTCCATAAAATCATCCAAAGACATTAAAGCCATATAGTCAGGTTTCTCACAGCAACACTACATTATCTCTTGAACCAATTTCTGTATTAGTCACTTTTCTGTTGCTATGATAAAATATGCTGACTGTGATAGTTTGAATGCAATTGGCCCCCATAATCTCATAGGGGGTGGTACTATTAGGAAGTGTGACTTTGTTGGAGTGGGTGTGGCTTTATTAGAGAAAGTGTGTCATTGTGGGGACAGGCTTTGAGGTTTTCTATGCTCAGGATACTGCCTAGTGTGTCTCACTTGACCTGCTGTTGCCTGCAGCTGTGTCTGCCTGTGTGTGGTCATGCTCCCTGCCATGATGATAACTGGATGTCTGATACTGTAAGTTAGCCACACCAATTAAATGTTTTACTTTGTAAGAGTTGCTGTGGTCATGGTGTCTCTTCACACCCATAAAAATCTTAACTAAGACAATGACCCAAAAGCATCTTTAAGAGAAAACAGTTTACTTTAGCTTACAGTCTCAGGACAATAGAGTCTATCTTCACAAGAAAGCCATGGCAACCAGTAGGGAAGGCAGAGTAGCAGGAACAGGCAGCTGGCTGGTCACATTTTCATTCATACACAAGAAGAAATGGGAGTTATGATAATAATAATAATAATAATAATAATAATAATAATAATAATATCATCATCATCATGGTTTGCAGTTCAAGGATTGAGCCCAGAACCTTTTGCATGCTAGGCAAGTGCTCTACCACTGAGCTACACTCTTAGCCTGGGATAAATTTCTTTTTAAAAAAAGATTTATTTTAGTTGAAAATGTGTGTGTGTGTGTGTGTGTGTGTGTGTGTGTGTGTGTAATGTAAGTGCAGATAGTCATGGAGTCCAGAGGAGAGTGTTGGATTCCCTGGATCTGGAGTTACAGGGATTATGAGCTTCCCAATGTGAACTAAACTGGTCCTCTGGAAGAGCAGTATTCATTCTTAACTACTTATCCATCTTTCCAGTGTCTTGGGATAAAATCTTTATGCCAGATTATGTATCAATAAATCATCTCAGGTTGAGGAAGACAATGGGAAGGGCACCATTAATACACAGAAGAACATAGCAATGCTAAAACTGGGATTTCCTCCAGCCCTTTGACATACTTTATTTTCCATTGTATTAATTTGGCAGCATCTTAGTATCTGGCACTTTATGACCTGATTACACTGAAACTGAGTATTGCTGGAGATAAGAAGGGTCATACAGTGGCTTGTTTCCTAGGTGGGCAGAGAAATTGCCTTATAGGAAAACTATATTCAAGTTTCAATGCCCTCACACCCATAAAAAATAAACAGAGCATAAGCTTTGTAATAGCAGACACTTACTTTGTCAGTTAACTTACATATCTGTAGTGCCTATAAACAGGGACCTGGGACATGGGTGATATCCAAGAAGTACCTGTTGAGTGAAGAAATGGAGACTCAGTTGCATCAAACTGGGAGTGTGGGACATTTTCCTTCTTTTGGGAATATGAAAAGAAGAGAGTCTGGGTCTGGCTTTGGCTTTCAAGCCTAAACGACTGTTTCTCCTCATTCCCTGCTACTAGTCCTTTACCTGCTGGAGATGCTCATCTGCTCCTGTGAGACACCAAGAGAGAAACAATATACACCTTTGTTGCTCTTTTTAGTTTGAGAGCATAATGAAGATGAAGCTCTGTATTCATCCAAACATTTTGCTTTTCCTTTCTTGCCCTACCTGTGCACTTTGCCACCTCCTTATAATGAGGAAGCAGCCCCAGAGTTATTAAATGAAAAAGGCTGCTGTGTGTATTCAGAACTAGTTATAACAAAATGTTTTCATTGTGTTGAAGGTAGCTGTGGTTGTGGGTAGTATATGGCAATTGTGAACAAAATGACCTCACAAGACCACAACAGAAGAAATGAAATATTTGCTTTTGAAAATATACATTGAACACTAATGCTAGGTTCTCTATACTTCAGAATCTCAGTCTAGTAAGGTGACAGACATGTAGAAAAACTACTGACACATGGAAGAAGTGGGTGCCAGTAGGTTCAAAATGTCCAAGAAGGGATTAATTATGCTTAGCAAAGCCACAGGTAGCCACACAGAAGGCGTGCTGCTTGTACAAACAACCGAAGAGAAGCAGAGGTGTGGTGAATGGGGTTGAACTGCAGCATTTAGGAAAACAGATCCTTGTTTGCAGGAGCAAGGGCACATTCCAATTGTGGAAGCCTGAGATTGCAATTGGGGACTGCAAATTTGCTAGCATGGCTAGAACACAGATTGCAAAAGAGCATAAGCAAGGCAGCTGAAACTGACATTTAAGAGACCTTTCATGCAAGGATGCAAGATATGGGGAATTGTGATGAATTTTGAGCCTGAAAATGACACTGTAATTTATGCAATTTAGACAAAAACTCTGTGCTTCTGTCAAAAGTAACAAGGCTGGTATAAAACTCCTCTCTTTCTTCTTCTTTTCCCCTTCTTTACTCTTTCTCTGCTCCTTCTTCTCTTTATTTAAAAAAGATTCCATCAAATCCAGATAAAACTGCTGATAAAGAAACAATGCAGGGAGTTGAGAGAGAGCTCAGTGGGCAAGTGCTTGCTGTCTAAGAATGAGAACCTTGTTTGGTTCCCCAGAACCCACATAAAAGCCTGCCTGCCATGGGAGTGTATTCCTGTGATTCCTGTGCTAGGAGGTGGAGATAGGAGGATCCTTGGGATTCACTGTCCAGCAAGTCTAATCAATCAGTGAACTCTAGGTTTAGTGAGAGAATGTTGCAAAATAAGGTGAAGAACCTGATGTCAACCTCTGGCTTCCAAACCCATATGTGCACACACACACACACACACACACACACACACACACACACACACACACACACAGTGTAGACACATACATTATGCCACACACACACACACACACACACACACACATACAGTATACTACACACAAACATACAGTGTGGACACACACACATATACATTATACTACACACATACACACTGGCACGCACACACACATATGCATGCTTGCACACACAAAGAAAACTAATAATAATAATATATAAAAAACAAAATGCTAGTATGTTATATATTAAAGTGCATTGTTTTGCCAGTCTCTGAAGTAATCATGGAAGTCAATATTATTATTATTATTGTTATTATTATTCTTTTCATTCTTCAAAGAGCAAACTTAGCTTTAAGGAACTTAATGAATTTGACTTAGGTCTCAAGGGTAGTAAGGGGACAAATGTAAGCAATGTGACTGTAGAGTGTGACCTCCTGTTAGGTATTCATGGGTCCACAGATGACAAGATTCTCAAATTTGCTGTGACCTCCTGCAGCATTCTTCCTGCTACAGAAGGATATTCAGTTCCTTCCCTAAGTCTTGTTTATTTCTGGTTATTCCCAGAGATTGTCTCATGTGAAAACCAGAACTGTCATCTTGTGTTCTCTTGGGTCATAGATAAGCCCAGACTTGTCTGTTATGTCCCAACTTGGACTCTGGCTGGTGTAACCATTGTGTTACTTCATACTGGCTCCAGGAGAATGTGCCAGTCTCTGAATGGTTATACCGACCTGTCTGCTAAAACTAACATGTTTTGTATGTTTAATTATATTCAGATGTAGTTATTGGTTCATAGATTTCAAAATATAGAATCTAAATAACTTTTCACCTTCCTTTTATTTCTATTTTTCCACCACTATGAGAAGAAAAAGGGGAATTCCAACTTAGGGTCACAGGTAAAGGTTTTAAAAAGCATTTGAGATCACTTTTAGTTGTCTTAGAAATGAAAATCATTTAGAATACCATTGTGTGTCTGTACATATATGATATATGTTTTGAGTGTGGGTGTACACATTCTATGACACATGCATGTGAGTCAAAGAATGACTTGTGGGAGTTGGTTCTTTTCTTCCCTGTGGGTCCTGAGATCAAATTGAGATTACCAGGCTTACCCATAAGGAAATTTTATCTGCTGAGCCATCTCATTGACCCAGAAGTGGAAAATCTTAAATATACTAGTAAGAATAAGTTATTCTTTGTTATATTTCAGACCAAGAGCTGAACTGAATTTCAAATTCCTGTTATAGATTTCAGGTAAATCACTATCTGAATTGGAAACCTTTACAAATTATGCCATTCCTTAAGTTTGGGGCTCTCATTTTTACCTACTTACTCAACTCATTTATGGTTCAATGTTTATCTCTTTTGATAAAATGTCTTCTCAAGCAAAAATGGTTCTTTCTTATTTTTAGACATTCATTTTCATTTACCCCCCACCCCCTCTGTGTGTGTGTGTGCGCGCGCGTGCGCGCGCACGCGCGCGTGCGCACGTGGGGATCAGAAGAGTGTTAGATCCTCTGAAGCTAGAGCTGCAGGTGGCTGTGAGCTGCCCAGTGTGAAGACTGGAATTGAACTAAGGTCTTCTGGAAGAGCAGCAAAGACTCTTAGTCACTGAGTTTAGCCATCTTTCCAGTTCTAAGAAACATTTTAAAATCTTTTTTTTTTTAAAGATTTATTTTATTATGTCAACAGTGTTCTTTCTGCAAGTTTGCCATATGCCAGAAGGGGACATCAGATCCCATTACAGATGGTTGTGAGCCACCATGTGGTTGCTGGGAATTGAACTCAGGACCTCGGGAAGAGCAATCAGTGCTCTTAACCTCTTAATCTCTCCAGCCCCTTAAAATTTTAACTACAACTGTGGCATCAATCTTAAGAATAGGACATAATTTCAACAGACTTTCAGCACATATTTATTGCATACATTCAAGTGTGATTGAGCAATTGAAAAACTGATAGGAATAGCATTTGATTTTTGTGGCCAAAGGAATGAACAGGGCTAATGGTACTCTTTGGTATCCCATCTCAGAAGTGGGTCTGTTCTGAAGAACATGGGCTTGTTATGTATCATTGTTGAATATCCCCTGATTCTCTAGGTATATCTGAACTGAAATGAGACTTAACTCAGTGTTCCAGTTTGCTTTCAGCTTTATTGGCTCAAAAGTAGCTTCAGCAGAGAGGATGTTTTTAGTTGGAAGGGGGTGCACATGCTTTTTTGCTTAATTGTTTCTATGGACCATTTCAGCAGTTTTCACACCAGATGCTTGATTTATAGAGACGGCTCACACCTTATCTGTAGCGCAACTCCAAATAGCTTTCTAATACCCAGCTGCTTGCTCTTCTTAAAAAGCTGCAGCCTGAAGATCCCATTAATAACTGCATACCATCTGAATATGATTTCTGGCATGTGCAGTCCCTCACATATCTGTTCTGAGTCACCATTAGCCTCTCTAAGTAGAACTATAGACTTTAGAGCAGATTCAGGAATCCTTAGGAACTATGGATTCCCCCAAAGTGGGTTTTAAACTCTTCCTTTCTGTGGTGAAGGTTGAATCTTTGAAGTGAATTGGATAAGCATACAGTTCAGAAAACAATACTGAGGACTCTGTGTCTGGCTTCTGTATCACTTAAGTACTTGTTCCCGAATGTTCTCTGGTAGCTCTGTGCTGTCCTGCACCAACTGCTGCTGTGTAAGAAGACACAAAACACTTAGCAACTTGGCTGAAGACCTGAAATAATGCTAAGGGCACTTAGACTGGAAGCTCAACAACTAATTTGTCAGAGGTCTGAAGGTTAGAAAGCTATCTAGAAGATCAAATGATACGTTTCTCTGAGTATCATCATGGCAGTTGGTGTGCAGGAATCTCCTTTATGTTCCTTTCACTTCATCATGCATTAGTTAGGTAGAAACACAGCACCAGTTTGGCACATGTGTGAGGTCTGTTTGTCCTCTTACAGGGAGTGGTTGAGATCCAGAAAGAGAATGTAGAATCCATGATTTTTATTTACTTGTAGTCTAATGAGTGGGTTCACCTTTAGTTTAATTTGCTTATCATTCTTTTCTGCTTGAGCAAAGGAGCAGTGGGGATTATTATTTAACTTTGAATTCAGCTGGATCAAAACTCGGTTTTCTTTCATGCCTCCCATCTCCTCTGACAGACACGGCAGAGAATAAGGCTTGCTGTGCAAATGAATGAACCACTGGCCTAAGAAAATGATGAAGCAGCTTGGGGCTTTCCAGAGTAACTAGAAAGGAAATGTCCTTGACACACATAGACAGATTGGAAATAGTAGCTCTGGAGTCTGAGCTACCTCCTGTTTTGTTCTGCTGGATCAAGAGAGGGCATGATGCTGACTTTGTTTGTGAAAGTCCGTGCCACTGCTGGGACTACTCCCAAGGCAGAGATAGAATGAAATCACTGACAGGAAGTGACAGTGATGCCTACAGCCCCAGCTGGCACAACTTCAAAACATTGCAGAGGATAGTGTTCCAAAGAGATATTGCAGTGTGGCTCTGGTAAGTGCTATACAAATAGATTTAGGGCTCCTCCACAGGAGGCAAAACCAGTCCCAGGAATAGAAAATGAACAGAAACAGCAATACCAACAACAAAAATCTCTTGTCAATAAGCTATTGCATGACACAACCAAACTACGGCATTGTAAGCCACCCTAATCCCCCGAATATGAGAAACTATTTCTGGGAGGGCTCAGAGAAGCTGAGAGATGGCTATCCAGCCTCCTCTGGCCATAGATCTAATGAGTAAGAACTCCCTTCAGTGTGAGGTGGCCAGGTTGGTTATTGATGGTAATTGATGGACACATTTTATTTTCAATCAAGAACCTTTCCCTTTCTGTATCTTATCCACCCTAATTCATCTACAGGACCCTTTGTAAGGTAGCTTTTCACATCTGTGTTGGTTTAAATAAGAATGGACCCTGTAGGCTCATATACTTGAATGCTTGGTTTCCACTCTGTGGACTGTTGGAAGGTTCAGGAGGTGTCGCCTTATTGGTGAAGGAATATTGCTGGGCAGGCTTTGAGGTTTCAAAAACCCAGGCCAGGCCCAGCGATCCTCTCTCTGCCTGGTACCTGAAGATCAGGATGTAGTTCTCAGCTACTTCGACAGTACCATGTTTGCCTGCTGCCATGTTCCTCATCATGATGATAACAGACTAACCTTCTGAAACTGTAAGTAAGCTTTCAATTCCTCTTATAGGAGTTGCCTTGGTCATGACATCCCTTTATATTATTAGATCAGTAACTAAGACAACATCTTAAAGCCTGTCATCCCTAATCTTCCTCATCTTTTTAGCAAGTTAAGCATTGCCACGTAGTTCCATCTTTTCCTGTATTGCATGATTTCTAGACCCTTGGCTTCGATGCATCTCTGAAAAGATGGCTTTCTGAAAGTGTGTGTGTGTGTGTGTGTGTGTGTGTGTGTGTATGTGTGTGTGTGTGATAACATGTTTTCACCATGTAACCCTAAATTATTACTTTAAAAAAATCTTTATCATATTTCAGTTCAGTTGAGTTTAAGGCCAAACAATCTTTCAAATATATCAATATATTTTTGTAAATTGATGTTTTTGAACTACATTGAATTCTTTGTATAGTGTGAATGTGCTACTAAAAACAGCAGCATAGGAGCTATAGAGATTGCTCAGTGGTTAAGAACACTGGCTGCTGTTCCAGAGGACCTGGGTTTGATTCCCAACACCAGCTTCTGTAACTCAAGTCCCAAGGGATCCCATGTCCTCTTCTGGCCTCCATGGGCATTGCATACATTTGCTTCACAGACTTACAAGTAGGTAAAACACGCATAGACATAAAATAAAATATTTGAAACAGAAAAAAAATACCTTGGGTGAGTGCATATGAAGTATTTGCATAGGCAGACTTTTTCTAGGTTTTTGCTTGTTTGTTTGTTTGTTTTTTAGTCTTGCTTTCTTAGCCAGTTGGTTGAGACCTATCTGCTTAAGTAAATCAATATTCCTATTTTTAGTGGCCTCTGCTCTGAAAAAAAGAAATCTATGTTCAAGTGTGAATTGACCTTTGTATGTTTCCCAATAGAATGGTAAATGGTACTCAGCACCACACTTTTCATGCCAACAAGCAACCAGAACTGGAAGCCACCCTTTTCTTGTTTTTCACTGTGACACCCACTGATCCACACCTGGCACCATGGATCTGCATGTGTTGTAGATTGCACGCGATGAAAGGTCCTGTGCTGCCAGGCTAGGCTGTGCTATGCTATGTCAACCTGTTGGCAACTGCAAATTGTGATTTCTGCCAGATGACTCAGCCCAGATGGGAACCTCGAGCTGAGAAGATGTGTACTTCATGTTGTAAGAAGAAATTGGGTGATGTGATGGTCACAGGTGAATGATTATGTCTTAAACTCTGGAGTGTGACAGGAGAAACCTTTTTTTCCTTAGGTTAAAAAATATAGGGATGCCTTCTTGGCTTAATACAGGAAAAAGCTAAAGAAATGCTCTGGTTTTCAAGGAGAAAGCCATGCCTTCTCTGAGCTATAGAAAGGAATTTCCTTCCCCAGTCAGACAGTGGTAGGCCATCTTTATTGCAATATGTGTCCATTTTAATACAGATTTAACTCAGTCAAACACAATAATATCTACTTATTTGTGATAATTGTAGATGAAAAGAACAACTTGGCTTAGAAAATAAGATATTGAGTGGGGTACTGCGGCTTGCTGTCGAAATGGACAAGTTCATGAAGCCCAGGAAAGGGGTGCTGGTCCTGGCTGTACGCTACTCTGGATGCAAAGCAGTCATCATGAAGAACATTGATATGGCATCTCAGACCACCCTTACAACCATGCCCTGGTGGCTGGAATTGACCGCTATCCCCAAAAAGTGACAGCTGCCATGGGTATGAAGAAACTCACCAAGACATCAAAGATCAAGGTTTCTAACTATAATCACCACAAGGTCCTTTGTAGACAGCCCCTCAGACAAAACTGTTGTCAACAGGATGTTTTTAGAGACCCTGTTCTGAAACACAAGGCCAGGCGTGAAGCCAGGGTCAAGTTTGAGGAAGGATACAAGACAAGGAAGGCCAAGTAGTTTTTCTAGAAGCTTCGCTTTCAGGTGTATTTTTGTTTCCATCATTAAAAACTAACAAAACCCAAAAGAAAACAAAACAACAATAACAAAAAAAGAAAATAAGATATTGCCTATAAATCCAAATCAGCACATTAGAGTCAGAAAACCCAGAGCTGTACTGTACTTTTAAATTTTCAGCACTGTGTCTGGAACTTCATTCAATGTTCGATTCTTTTCCTGAGTCTCTCTATGATTGTTTATTTGAGCTGAATCTGAACATGCCTTTTTAAACTAAAAGAGTATTTTGCTTAGGAAGTCACCAATTAACACCTTATGGACAAGAAAAGAGGCTTGTCACTCGGCAGGCAGCTACCAAATCTTCACCTTAAACAAAATGGCAACTTCCCGAGGAGGGGTTCCACCTTTAAATTAGCAGGCTTGGACAGATTCACAATGATACAGGTCAGAAGTGGGAGACATGCAGTGTAGGCAGAAGTTTCTCTCTCACTTGCCTGTTCCTGAATACCTGGCAGTTTCTTCCCATTGACTCAGAAGCTTAATATCACTTATTAATGCTTGGCCGGCAAGTCAGGCTTATTACTCACTAGCTCTTATACTTAATTTAACCCATAATTCTTATCTATGTTCAGCTACGTGACTTGGTACCTTTTCTCAGTACGGCATTCTCATCTTGCTTCCTCTGCAACTGGCTGGTGACTCCTGACTCTGACCTTCCTCTTCCCAGAATTTTCCTAGTCTGGTCACCCTGCCTATACTTCCTGGCTGGATACTGGCCAATCAGCATTTTATTAAACCAATTCAAGTGACAAATCTCTACAGTGTTCAAGAGCATTATCCCACAACAATGCAGAACCCCAACCCCACTCCCTGCTAGGGACTCAGGTTCTGATAATTTGAATGAGCTGCATGCTGACCACATGGGTGATGAGTATGGGGATACCACAACCTGTGCCACTTGGGTCCTGGAAACCTGGATGGAGTGGCAAGGGAATAAAGACACAGACACAAGTCCAGAAAAGCTGTGGTCATATGGACTATGTGCACTTTGATGAACAATGCCAGTGTGTTTATTATGTCCAAGACATGAGGAAGAGTTAACTAGTCTTGGCTGGAGGTCTATGTAGGGAAACAGTCTAGGCTGTAAACACCAGGGAAGAGGAAGCTGCAGTTGCTAGCTTTTGCACACACTGGTCAATTGTTGGTATTCATTAGTACTTGGACCAGAAGAAGGCTTTGCCAGTATCCCATGGATTGGAGGCCTTGGTCCTTGACATGGCCTACTCATGTCTAACAATATACATTCACTCAGGTCTTCACTCACTCAGGACTTCACTTCCCCCCTACACAATGGTGGTAGGAGACAGCCATGTTGGTCCTAATAAAGATAAGAGAGGCCCTCCTTGTTGCTCTGGGGCCTTAGCCCCAGAATCCCAGCAATGTCATACCCTAGATTTTACCGCACCACTGGCATTCATGTGTAACCCCCAATCTTCCTTTCTGTATTTCTTCATTGTGCCTTTCCTGATGCCTGATGGTATGGCAGGGAAAGGCAGATCCAGACAGGGCTCCATGTGATTCATTGAGTGCCAAATCTGTCAACCTGACAATTCCTAACACCTGCTGGTTTCTCATGTTGACTCTGCCTGACAATTCCAAGTTAACTTTGCTCCCCACTTTTATATTACTATGCTTTATTTACTTCTGCTTTATTGTGGCCTAACCCTTTTCCACACCCCCGCCTGTCCATTTACTATAGGCAATTCCATCTCTGAGGGTATGGAGATAATTAGCCAGGTAGAAAGACATTTCCTATGAGCATTAGATACAAAGAAAAACTCCACTTATTTATATTTTTATCTTAGATGGTGATATAAATCAACAACAAGAGAACAGAGACATTCATTCATATAAACAAACATTTTTTTCTGTACCTAATACCTTCTGTTTAAAATTAGTTCTTTGAGAGTTTTAAACAATGTGTTTTGATCATATTTATCCCCCTCCTCCAACTCTACCAAGACCACTTGCCCTTGCTTTCCCACCCAACATTTTCTCTCTCTCTTAAAACCCATATGCTGTGGGTATTGTTCTGTATAAATAAAACACTGATTGGTCAGTGGCCAGGCAGGAAGTATAGGCAGGACAAGGAGAGAGGAGAATTCTGGGAGGTGGAAGGCTGAGTGGGAGAGACACTGCCAGCCACCGCCATGACAAGCAGCATGTGAAGATGCCTGTAAGCCACGAGCCACGTGGCAAGGTATAGATTTGTAGAAATGGATTAATTTAAGATATAAGAACAGTTAGCAAGAAGCCTGCAATGGCCATACAGTTTGTAAGCAATATAAGTCTCTGTGTTTACTTGGTTGGGTCTGAGCAGCTGAGGGACTGGTGGGTGACAGAGATTTGTCCTGACTATGGGCCAGACAGGAAAACTCTAGCTACACCCATAGAGTCCAACTTGAGCTGCAACAAACTTTTGAATGTGTGACTTCCCACTACCAGGGGCTACACACTTCAAGGAAACTCACTTTCCCTCTCCCAGAAGTTATCAATTGTCTAGAGGTCCCCAGCTAGGACTGAGTCTTTGTACTGACCACTAACTCTATGGTGAAATTTCATCTGTCTTGAGTTAAGAGCTGGTCTTGTGCATGCTATCACAACTGCTGTGAGCTCATATGTGTAGCTGCCCTGCTATGGTGTAAATCTCTATTTACCTGTAGTCATCCACCACCACTGGCTCTTCCACTCTTCCTGTACCTTCTTCTGCAATGATTCCTGAGCCTTGGGAGGAGGTGGTATGACATAGATGTCCCATTTAAGTGTGATCATTCCATAGTCTCTTATTCTCTAGACCTTGACCAGTTACAGATGTTAACCGTCTACTGTGAAAAGAAGATTCTTTGATGAGGGTTGAAAGATGCACCAATCTATCAGTATAATGATATGCCACTGGAATTTATTTTATTGCTATGAGCATTTAGAAGAATTATAGTAATAGGTTTCCTCCCTAGGGCCGATGACCTGCCTAGTCACAGGTTTTTGGTCTAGGTATGGGTTTCATTATGTGGAGTGATGTTGTGTGATATTTTGTTTGTGTTCTGACAAATCAAGCTTGCCTGGAGACCAGCAGATTGAGGTAGCCACTAGGTAACCGTGGAGGTAAGGCAGTGGTGACTCATGCCTTTAATTCCAGCACTTGGGAGACAGGAAGTGATAAGGCCAGGTGGAGCAAGGTCAGAGGATCTGGAGAGGTAAGAAGTCACTGGTGGCTGCTCCTCTGCTTCTCTGATCTTTCAGGTTATTTCGCTGATATCTGACTGCTGGTGTTTACCAATAAGACTAATTATGTCCATGCTTCAGAGTGGGCCTGAAATACAGCCAGAAAGTGGTTGTTTACTCTCATGAAGTTCATGCCACTACTGCTGTGCCAGTGGGCATGTCTTGCCAAGCCAGTAATTATTGTAATTCACAAAGTTCACAACTGAGTAAGGCTGATGCTTAATTTTCACCTACAGCAGTATGCATAAAAATCGATCAGTACTACAGGAACTTAGTCAGTAGAGATAAAGCTTCTATATGAGTATCAGCTTAGTTTCTCCATGTTCTGTGACTCAAGAATATAGTGTCTTTACTGACAGGGTCTTACTGCCAAATTCCAGAGGGTAACCAAGAGCACTGGTAATAGCCTGATGTTTGGGAATCTGTGGGATCTCACTGACCAACCAAAGAGCATTAAAGAAACCGCTGTAGAGATTCTCATAGCAGGGACTAACATCCAGTCTTTGGAGGATCTAGCCCTGTAACAAAGATAATAAGGCAACAAGGTTGAAGCCTGGTAAGGGAAAGTAAGTGCAGAAGAGTTGGGCATTCAAACTGATGTTTTTGATTCTTCTGTTAATTGGCTCTTATGCAGATGTGCCCAAGGACACTGGGGTTAGACTGATGGGGATGCAAGCTCTCATCAGATCTCCTTATGGATGTGGAGTGGACAAGAAGAGGAGAGGGAGGCTTCTGCCTACTCCAAGGCCCTGGCACTCATCCCTTTACATAGTACCCTTTTGAACTTCATGCATGGGATAAAGCTGATTCTGAGAATCTAAAGAAAAAGTGATTAATACTTTCCTGTAACGCTATCTGGATAAATACAGGCTATATAATTCAGGGGAATTTGTTGAAAGATTTTTATTTTTATTTGTTTATTTTTTGGCATGATGACTATAATGTGTGTGTGTATATTTGACTGTGTATCTTGATTATATGAGAGGCTCAAAAAAGTGTGTACTCCTTATAAATGGCAGTACTCTTAATTTATTAGGACAGATCAAGTGGTATTTTTGGTCTATTAAATATTTCATAAAAATTTAAAAAGCTACTTGTTTATTTAAAACAGCATTCATAAAAGTTATAATATGTACGTTTCATTAATTTGTGAACTTCACTACTTGATATATAAATTTTGATAATGATTTCCTCCCCAAAACTAAAATTTTGTTTTATTTTATAATATTTATAAATAACAAAATAGTAGGAAATGAAAAGGCTTTATGTTAATCAAAATTCCTCTAAAGAGTGAATGTTAAAATCTCTTTTTTGGATGAGATGTTTCCCTTACTTTTCCAGAAATGTTCTTAGGTTGGTCTTAATTTCCTGATCCTCCTGCCTCCACCTCTTGAGCGTATCCTGTGAGTGTGCTCCACCATGACAAGCTTTGTAAGATTAATCTTAAAAGGTTTTATTAATAAAATACTCGTGGCCAGTTATTGGGGGTGAACGCTGAAAGATAAGAGAAACAGAACCAGCCACAGCTAACCTCACCTTGCCAGTTCCTCAACTGATCTCTTCTTCTCAAACTGGAAGCCTCTATGTCTTCATTGAAATGGATCTCAGCTGACCTGCTGCTCAAAAGCCTAAAAGCTTAACAGACTTTAGTTCCTGCTCCTCACACCTTATATAACTTTCTGCTTCTTGCCATCACTTCCTGGGAATAAAGGCATGTGACACCATACCTGGCTGTTTCCAGTGTGGCTTTGAACTCACAGAGATCTAGATGGATCTCTGCCTTTGGAATGCTAAGATTAAAGGTGTGTGTGCCACCATTTTCTGGCCTCTGTATCTAGTGGCTGTTCTGCTCTGACCCCAGATAAGTTTATTAGGATGCACAATATATAGGGGAACAGAATATCACCATAAAGCTTCAGAAACATTCTTAATGTATAAATGACAGATGCACAATTTGCATTAATACAATAAAATGAAAAATCACAGGAGATTCAGTCTCAGAAGCAGCATTCAGAATCTAGGTAAGCTTGCTATGTTATGTATTAAGAATGGCTGCTATTGTATTAGTTATAATAACTATTATCCTACATTTGAAAGGTAAACTTTCACTTAGAGTTGTGACATTTGGGTAATGATTTTAAGAGGACTGCTGATGCCTGCTAAGCTTGCTTAATCATAAATCAGGCTCTGGCTCTGTGTCTTCCCCATGTAAGTCTTCTTCCTTGATCTAAGAAAAGCCTTGCCTTTCAAAGGACAGATTTTGATTAAAGATTGCTTAATTTTATGCAAAATGGGAATCCAATCAACATTTGAATTTACAGCTGACAAGTGGCACAAAATCTTTGGAACTCCTTAAAAAGCACCTTTATATATGAACATGTGTGTGCATGTTGTCTACATGCATTTGAGTTTTTTACAGTGTTTACAGGGTACCAAACTGGCTTACAAGTAAACAGCCACATGAAGTCAACTGTTAATTGTGCCCAGGTTCCTTTTAGTTCACAGTATAAGTAAAATTTAAAAACAACAAGAACAACAACAATAATGACAACCAGAAACCAGTAAGTAAGAAAGGAGATTAGGAATTTATAGATGCAAAATAGAATTTCAGTAAACGTCATAAGAAAATGGTTCAAGAGGAGAGTATTTTCTATGATTTTTGTCTTAAGGTTTAGGTGGCCATTGGTTAATCATGTATTTTATTTATTTATTTATTTATTTATTTATTTATTTATTTATTTATTTATTTATTTATTTATTTATTTATGGTTTTTCAAGACAGGGTTTCTCTGTGTAGTTTTGGTGCCTGTGTTGGATCTCTCTCTGTAGACCAAGCTGGCCTTGAACTCACAGAGATCGGCTTTGCCTCCACCACCCGGCTATGTATTTTATTTTTATCTTGTAAAATTTATATCTTCTAGGATACATGAAAGTTTCAAATTAAACTCCTTCCAATGCAGCGCTGTGGATATCGCTCTGTATAAATAAAATCCTGATTGGCCAGTAGCCAGGCAGGAAGTATAGGCGGGACAAACAGAAAAGAGACTACTGGAAAGTGAAAGGCTGAATCAGAGAGATGCTGCCAGCCACTGCCATGACAAGCAACATGTAAAGATACTGGTAAGCCATGAGCCACGTGACAAGATATAGATTTATAGAAATGGGTTAATTTAAGATATAAGAACAGTTAGCAAGAAGCCTGCCACGGCCCTACAGTTTGTAAACAATATAAGTCTCTGTGTTTACTTGGTTGGGTCTGAGCAGCTGTGGGACTGGCGGGTGACAGGGATTTGTCCTGACTGTGGGCCAGGCAGGAAAACTCTAGCTACAATGCATGGGTTCCAGCCACTTCCTACCACAGGAAATCTAAACCCAAAGCCTCTGCTCCAACTGATATATAAAAGAAGATTTTTGTGGTCTCTTTTAGAAAGGGACTATGCCCTGCCATCAGCATCCAAGAGGTTATAGAAGATTGATTGAGCATCACCATGCTGGTCCCCAAGACATTCTTTGTGACTACGATTGTTGTGGGAGAGTTGCAGCAGAAGAGGAGGGTGGGGAAACAGGCAGCAAGAAGGGTTTGTACCTGATACTGTAAACCCAGTCAAAAATCAACACGTGGGGAAGGCCTTAGGGGAAAACTTACCGCCGTTGTTTAGCTAAATTGTCATACAATCAAACTGCCTTATAAATATCTCTTTTTATACCCATAGACAAGTGCTTTAATCAGAGGAGTGTCTCTTTGCAGTGAACAGTGGTAAAAGTTGAGACTCATGGCTGCCCAAAGTTCTGGGGGAAAAAACAAAGCGACAGATGAGTGCTTGGCTCCAAATACGACATATTTCTACCACCCCCTGTAAAGTTCAGGGAGCATCACAGAAGAGGGTCAGAAAGGATGGAAGAGGCAGACGATGAGCAGAAGGACCATGAAATGTTCTCTTTAGTGCATGCATGGCAATCTTGATCTCACAGTAGATGTGACTCCCTTCTCTAGGCCCTTGTAAGGCTGGATCTGGCAGCAGTCAATGAGGGATGGGGAGGTGCCCACTGGGCCCACTGACTGCAGGTGGATCTGGGGCGGGGCAGTCATTGTTATTGGTTGTGTGCCCACTTGGAAGTCCACCAAGCTCCAAACCCATAGTCACACAGACTTCCCCTGGTTAAAGTTAGTGGATCATAAAACAAAAGAAAGACACAAATGTGAGAAAGAGACTTGTAGGGAAGAGGAGAGGACAGGGGTAGGCAGAAAATAAAAGAGGGCATTATATACATGCATGAAAATTATTATGTTAAAATTATAACATCTTGTTTTACACATGTTGTAAGATGAATACGCACCAAAAATTATTTAAGTTGGGAATTAATCAGCAAGACCACAAGAGAAACCAAAGTGTCATTCATAATTAGGGATGCTCAAATGTACTTATGAATGTGCAAAAAACCTGGTCTATATCCACAGGGCAATAGTCACCTGCAGTGGACAGACACAGCATGCATCTCAGTGGGCAGCAATTATTTGTATTTCTATCAGTGTGCTACAGGTTTTCTACAAGCTAAATACAACCCAGACAGTTGTGTACTGTCTCTTTAAAGGCCAACACTCCTAAAGTGTTAGATCACTCATTGCATTGAAAGTCTATCTTGTGACATGTTCTGTATATTTGAAAAACTTATGCAAGTTTTGGTCTATCCTGGCTACAGTGCAAAAGATATTTTAACAAACAATTTTGAAGAAATCAAACAATTATGGGGATGATGGTTAGTCAAGGGCCATCGAATATTCAGTTGTCCCTGCTTCAATTCTATACCATCACTCATACAATGTAGCTATGTATTTCCTGCAGTGTTTCTCCATTAATCTGATCATGGTATATGGCTTCCCAAGTTCTACAACACATACCCACACTTCTGTGTTCTAGAAGAAAGAGATGAGCTGCTGTACCGTGGCTGCCTCAGACTCTGGCTGTTTAGGCTCGGCTGTCTCCAGCCCAGATCTTTGTCCCCATGGCTTAGGAAATGGATATACTAGCACACCTGTAATCTGTTCATGGCCCATATGAATGCAAAGCTTTGGCATAGACAATGGGAATCTGTCCAAGTTTACAAAGCTGCATTTGAGGGAGATTAAGCTGACAGTAATATGTGTGTGAAGAGAGTGTTTGGGGCAGGAGGATCACAAGTGATTATGTGAGTCCAGGTGTGAAGTAATAAATACTTTCAATAAGACGGCACAGGGCAGTCAAGGGATGTAGAACTTGTGGGAAATGAGGGAAGATGGACAGTATCCTGGTGTCAAACCTGGGCAAGTGGAAAATGATGAGACCCCTCGAGAGGCAAGCAAGAGAAAAGCAAGGGTGTTGGGAGAGCTTGTTCTTGTGAAGAAAGATCACTTGCTAGGCTTGATATACTAACTGCAAGGTGATGGAGGAGTGGCCACATGAAGATGGAAGTTAGGCATGAGATAAGAACCTTTAGTGAGTGTATAGGCCTACAGACATCTGCTTACTGGCTACGTAGGAGAGAATAGTTAAAATCATCAGAATAAGGGAGGTCTCTGAAGAGGCCATCAGAGAATAAAATAAACAGCACAATAGAAATGGTTAGACTAAGCCTTAGGGCAGTTGTTTTCCAAGTGTGGTTTCTAGACAGGCAGGCAGCTTCTGCCATCACTGGGAATTTGCTAGAAATATAGATCATCAGGCCTCACTCCAGCCTCACTGAACTGGAAGCTTTGGAATTAGAGTCCAAGGATGCTTTTTCTTAAAGAAATTAAAAATGTTTATTTAATTATTCTGTAGTAAGATTTCCACAGTGTTTTAATGCATGGCCAAGTTTGTAGCTTTCATCCTTGGGGTTATGTCCTCGGGGTTACGTCCTCATTCTAGATGCAGACTAGGTAAACAGAGTCAATAGGGGAGAAAAGTCCGCAGAGGGAAGGGAAAGGTAAGTGATAAGTGGGGTAACAAAACCAAACACCGCAAGGCAAGATGAGCGATTGGCAGAGAGGGCAGAAGAATAGTTGGCTTGAACTATGGGAAGAAGCGTGTTATTAGCTTGTTATGCAAGGGCCCTCAATTTTATGGGGATTTAAGACAGTGGTAGGTGGAAAAAAAAACAACAGCAAATGTATTGTGGTAAACTGGTGGTTCATTTGTTATCCTAATCAAGAAAATAAGTTGAGTAACAACAGAAAGGAAAATATGTAAGAGGGATGGTCTCTTCTGTGGTGTGGGAGAGACTTGAGCATGTGTGTTAGAGAAGAGGCCAGCAGGCAAGATGGAAACCTGGCCATCCTCTGTGGTGTTCACACTGTGGGCAATCTGCATTTGCCAACTTTTATTGCATATTTGTGGCTTCCTGATGCTGCCCATTTGATAATGTGTGTGTACCAGGTGAGACTCAACTCTCCAGGTCAAGAATCATACCACACAAGAGTCTGCATAGGTGGAGAACATCCTGCCTGGCGTTGGATGAAGTCAGACGATGCAGTTACATTTTCCCAGAGAGCTGCTCTCCTGGGCAACTGCTGCCCCAGAAAATTCAAAAGAGTCCTTCAAGATTGGCACTTACCTAACTGGGATAATATAAATCTTAGTTTTTATTTCATTTTTCTTTTAAGGGCCAAGTGAGTCAACAGGGCATTTAAATAATTCAATGAAATGGTAGTTTTATATATATATTTATTTTATCTCCTTATATTTCTATAAAACATTCGAATGCCTACTTACATATCACACTTTTATTACTATAACCTTTAGTATTATTTTTAATAGTGATTTTGTTTCTGAGGTTTAAAAAAGTAAAGGCATCAGGGTAGATGAGGTAGACGAGAGAACCAGAATTCCTTCTGTCTATGCTATCTTTTGTTCTTTATAATCTGTTAATGCCGTTTTGTTGATGTAACCTTTTGTTTTTTGAAGGTTACTTTTGATAATTTAATTTAGTCCCAGATGTATGATTCTTGGTGAGTTATTCTGCGTCTTTGTACATCCATTCCCTCAGCAGAAAAATGGGTTTATAATATGAACCCACTTCAAAGCACTTCAGGGATAATAAAAAAAATAACATATTAAAAATATAATGGCAATTTTAGCTCAACTAGGTAATTTTATTAATAATCAGTACATAAAAATATCACTGTTCAGTAGGACTTATAATTGGGAATATTGTGATTACATGAAGCAATGTGCCCTATTTAATTCTAATTAGAATTTAAGTCCCTGGATTAAAATATCAGCAGTTCTTTTTATGACTCTTAGCATAGGGTACCTACACAATATACTAAAAGTCCAACCATTTCCTCTCAAACTTAATGGTCATACATTAAAGAATTATATATACTCCCTAAGTATGCATTAAAGAAGAATTGGAATTACAAAATAGTATTTCAATTAATCCGGGTAACATGAGAATAAAATTGTTGACCCACAGTGATTCATAAGGACATTAGTGAAGGCTGGAACAGAGAAAATCTGGGGGAAATTGATTGGGAGAATTTCTGTGTTCTTAAAATTGCTATTGAGAAATGTCTGGATGATTCCTCAAATTCTCTCTGTAGCATTTGATTGTATCAGTGTACCAGAATAGATGTTTGCAGCACTATTTCTAGTCCATGGCGCAAAGTGAGACTGGCAGCTAAGTTCTTTTTACTTATCTAACAATAGAGGAGACAATTGTGTGTGTGTGTGTGTGTGTGTGTGTGTGTGTGTGTGTGTGTGTGTACATGTAACTGGGAAGTGTTTATGAGCATATTGCTTTGCTCTGGTGATGCTAATGGATACTATGGAGACCTTGTGGCTTCTGTCAGTGTCTGATTAGATCTTGATGTGGTATCATCTGAGGACAATGGAGGTCTTTACATTGGCCTTCTTGAACTTGGACAGTTTTATTTATGTGAGTTTATCTGTGGTATCTTTGCCAACACACAGCCTTCTTTGAGATGTATTGATAAAGAAGATTCTGTTTCACATAGACTAGAATACGTTCTTATTTAAATAGATCTTATGGACACTGGCTTCTAACCTTTATTTTTATTTTATAGATGATGAGGTTTACACATAAGATGGCTGTAAGCATCTGTTTTGTTCAGTTTCGGACACTCTGGTGACAAATGGCTTATAAACAACAGAAATTGAGTTTTTATAATTTGGAGACTGGCTAGCAGTCAGTTGAGGAGATCTGAGTGTCAGCATAATCAGTTTCTGGTCTGGGTTCTCTTCTGGGTTGCAGAATGACAATTTCTATGGTGTTTTTACATGGTCAAGAGAGAAAAAAATCTCCCTCATGAGAACTGTAAAATGTATAATGTAAGGGCACTAATCCCACTGACAGGGGCTTTGTGCCTATGATAATTACCTCCTGAAGGTTTCACTTCTTGTGCTTTCACATTGGAGGTTATCACTTTAAGGTAAGGATTTTACGTAATCATTCATGTTCCAAGTGTTCTCCTTATACTCTCTTAGAAAACTATTGTAAAGCCTGGTGGAGGTAGCACATGCCTTTAATCCCAGTACTTTGGAGATAAAGGCAGGTGGATCGCAGTGAGTTCAAAGCCAGCCTGGTCTACAAAGTGAGGTCCAGGACAGCCAGGATTATTACACAGAGAAACCTTGTCTTGAAAACAACAACAACAACAACAACAACAACAACAACAACAACAACAACGATGGCACAAAAAACAAAAAGAAAAGAAAATTATCTAGTTTTGCAAGATCCAATCTGACTGCTGGTAGAAGAGGCACAGTTTTACTTCGCATGATTTATTTTAGATGTTAAGTATTAGCCCTGATCTCTTATTAGAAAGTACAAATCTGCTCATTGTCACACATTTCAACTTTGTCTTTCTGGCAGTGTCTGCAGAGAATGGTCGTTCCTGTGCACATCTGTGTTACTGTAGAATCTACAGTGTGGGTGGTGCATGCTTCTTGCTTGATGCACAGGAAAGTGTTGCTAGTCTAAGCATTTCTGTGCTCTTTGAAGCATTGTGTTGTTAGTCCCCCCATTTAGAAATCCTTATTTTGTATGCTTGCTATGATTTCGTGTTTTAGTTCTGTGGCTACAGTTTCTTGTAATATGTAAGAATGTGCTTAGTGTCTTTTCAATTTCTTTCTTTCTACCAGAAACTGACTTAGTCCAGGGAAACACAGGCTGGCTTTTGTCCTTTACAGATGTTTCATGCCTAGTTGACACAAATCCATGCCAGCTCTACAACCATACTGTCAGTCTACTTTCTAGGTCATTGGTGGCTTTCTGGGATATTCTTTGGGAGGATGTCTTGAGACATAATTATCTGAGTTGTTTTCATTTAAACTGCATTTTATACTGGGTGAGATTGAAATGGTAAAGATGGAATATAGCAAAGGAGCTAGCTCATCGGATCATGTGTAAAAGTTCTTTTTTTTTTAGTATCTCAAAAGAAACATCTATTATAAAAACTAGCTCTCTAAGTTTTTATTTTTATAATTCAGTAAATGGGCAAATTTATAATTTAAGCCCCATCAAACACTTGCAGAGCATATTGGCTTGTTATTTTTGTATTGATATCAAGCATATAACAGAGGTAAAAAAACATCTCCGAGGACTCCTCAAATAAAAGAACAATTACGACAACACAGGTAAGTTCTAAAAAGACAGTTTAGTTATTTTTTTGAAACATACACAAGTTATAAAATGCATACATAAAAATATGGAATACTTCAAGAATTGTCTCATTTCTTATGTATGGCCATGTTTATATATTGTTTCTGCTAAGGACACCTAGTTTGTTTGTTTCTTCTAAGTACATTTTAGTGGTTTTTCTTGTGTCTAAATGTACCTTAACATCTCTGTAGATTTCTCCTAGCTTCCAAGATTCTAATTACTGTGTTTGGGTAAAGCTAGTCTATTCGAATTTTCAAGATTTCCCTGGTGATTAGAAAAAATATTATTATTATTTTAAATCACCCCAAGGTCCTGTTATTTCCTACTTTTCCTTCTGTGTCAGTCCCTCCACCAACTCTGTAACCTTCTTCTGACCCCTGCCCAGCTCATGCATTCACCTCAGCACCTTAATACCTCTCCTTTCTCTGACACACTTGCCTGGCTTTTAAAAAGACGTATTTTCACGTCCCCATTCCTCCCCCTATCTCTTCCCCATCCTTCTCTTTATCCCTTCCCCATCTCTTCCCCTTCCTTCTCTTTATCCCTCCCCCATCTCTTTCCCATCCTTCTCTTTATCCCTTCCCCATCTCTTCCCCTTCCTTCTCTTTATCCCTTCCCATCTCTTCCCCATCCTTCTCTTTATCCCTTTCTTTCTCTTCCTTCCCCTCTCTTCCTCTTGCTTTTGTCAGGTACTCTGGTGTTCTCCGTTTTCCCATGGTTTCAGTAGGCAGTGAAGACACTGGGTGTCTTCATGACAGTTTTACATCCGTACTTTGCTCACCATGTTTCCCATGCCCACCACTTTCCCTTTTTTACCTTTCAACCTCCCCGAGAACTCTTTTCACCTCATCTTGCAATTACTTGCCACATGACACTTCTGTGTTCAGGGTCCCCCCCCCCCATCAGCCTTATCGGAAAGACACAAGAAGGCGGCTACACTATAGATTTTCATTCCATGTTTGCTGAATCATTCAGACCCATCACATCTCTTCCTGAAACATTATTGTTTTCTTTATCCCAGTAAGACTAATAATCAAAGATCCAGAGTACTAATTCATTGGTGCTAATTAAATAAGACCCACCAATTGGATACCTCTTAAAGTCAAGACATTGGCACTGGTTCTTCATTGTTTTTTTTTTTTTTTTTTGTTTTGTTTTGTTTTGTTTTTGTTTTTGTTTTTTGTTTTTCGAGACAGGGTTTCTTTGTGTAGCTTTGCGCCTTTCCTGGAACTCACTTGGTAGCCCAGGTTGGCCTCGAACTCATAGAGATCCACCTGCCTGTGCCTCCCAAGTGCTGGGATTAAAGGCGTGCGCCACCACCGCCCGGCTTCTTCATTGGTATTTTTTCAGGAATCTCTGATGAACAGAATTTATATGAGGTGTAAAAATGAATCCTGGTCAGCCTTGAATCACATTTCTAAACCGAGTCTTTGGTATTGTGCTGTGCTACCAGTCACTTTAGCAAGCACTGTAGGAAGCATGGTTAGCACTTCCAACTAGTTCTGCAACTCGGTCAAGTTTCTTAACTTCTCAGCTGCTCAGAATATTCTTCTGAAATTGAAAAAAAAATCTTCCCTAAAAGATTGACATGAGAAATAAAAAAAAAAACAAAAACACATCTAATACTCTAAGAACTACCAAGCACTCTCAGGTATCTACTAAAAATATAAATCCCATGGCACTATTTAAATTAAATACTTAATTTGAATAAAATAAGTGGTAATGATTAATTTTATGTTACAACATCTGTGTTGGCAGTTTAACACATATTAGTAATGCATCATGCAATCTCTACTCTGTTTATTTCTCATCTCCATTGTCTTTTGTGTGTATTAGTCACCACAAAAAGGGACTGTTTCACAATTCTAAGTGTAAAAGTTTATACCACTCAGAAGCATTATTAATGGGTAGAAGTTTTGGGAATGCTGTTGAAAACTCACAGATGCACTGACATGCACATTGGCTTTTTTTTTTTGTTTGTTTGTTTTGCTTTGAAGAGAATGAAAATAAAACACCATGACAGTAATAAGTCAGAAGATTTGCAGTGTCTAGAATCTCTGTCCCTAAAGCTATACAGGGGAAGAAGACTCAATTCAGGGCTCACTTTAGTCTCTCTCCACCTTCAAGTCAAAAGCAGCTTATGTTCTCTGGCAAACTTGAGAAAACTAATTTCTCTTTTACCATACACTTGTTATCTTATTAATTTCACCTCTCAGGTTGGTCCTGGACTATTTTTTTATTAGTAAAAATTAGTAAAAAAAATTTTAAGCTTTATGTTTAATTGGCTTGCAAGTGCCATCTATCAAGAAATGTACACTGATCATTAATATGAGATATATAAATGGAAACATTTTTTCCCCTTTACTCAGGAATTGATCCGTATCTTAGGTTGTTTTTATTTCCTTCCCAAAACAAACCAATGATTATATTAACAGGATTTCAAAATCGAGTCAAATTGGAGAGTGGCTTAATGATTATTTGGTGTTCAAAAGACAACAGGCTTAATGTAATGCGTGAGTTCAAGTTCTACCAAGAACTTCAAAAGGAAATCCTGGCCGCACATCCTATTTTTAAAATAAGAATTGCTAGGGTAAAAAAAAAAAAGTGATACTGAAGTTTAAAATAACAGCATGCATATTTCTTTATAGAATTTGAAGAATGGAAAACACTTGCAAAAATATCAGCAGGCAGGGGCAGGAAGAACAAACGGTAACCAAATTGGTTCCTTTGACAAACCATAACATTTACTTTAAACCATCAGCGTGCTACTCAGTAAAAGGCAGGCTACCACTCTTTTAATAGATCCCAGGCCTTGTTAAACTCACAGGTCTGCAAGAATTACCCAGGTCAAGAGCAGGTCAAAAAGTGAAAACCCATGTGAACGTAAACTTTGAAATATCTGCTTCTGAAGAGCCCCAGCCCACTGTCTCCTGTGCAGTAAATACACTTCCTTTTGTGTATGACAGTGTTCAATATACTGTACTTAAAATATGTGCAGGTAATGTAAATGGCATTAGGATATTTTACATCCTTTCCTGTTAAGGGCAATTTCAACTCTCTTCATAGTTGATGAATCTTTGTTAATGTAGTTTTTATATTTTTTAAAAAAACTTTAAAAATTGCCCTACATGTTGAGTCTGTGTTGAATAGTTGCCTCTATTTTGTTTTTTAAAAATTATATTATATTTAAAATTAGAGCTATAACTTCCTCGTGTGTGGAAGAAGGAGTTGGGGGGTGACTCTCTGTGGAATTTATTTGCCTGGTAAACTGGGTATTAATCTGACCTGCAATACACTTGCTGTAGGTTTTGTTCAAGTGTAAGGTCATGCTGTGAAGCTGTTTTTCATTTTGTTTTATATGTGTTAATATAATGCCTTATGAATTACCCCAGAGTTTTGTTCTGACAGTTAAAAAGCATAATCGTTTTTCCTTTCAAGGGGATTGAAAGTAAAGCAATTGACTCTATATTTGAAATGATTTATCTAAGATCCTTTCTCTCACATCTTGCCTTAATGTTTATAGAGAATATTCCTTGCATTTTTACTGGTAGCATTGTATTTATCAAGCTCTAGGTCTGTTTCTCAAGATTGAGTTCATCTTAGGTATGATCTTATGAGTTTATTGGTCAAATTGCTAGCAAAGTTAATTGGCACCATACTACAAGTTTAATGGGAAAGATATAGTATCTTAAGACATATATCAGAATTCCCCATTGAGAAAGTGAAAGAAAAAAAATACCTTATTGCTGACTTCATGAGAAATGAGGAAGAAAAGAGTGTGATCATGTCTTTGGCACGAGGGTAAAATATTTCTTCATGACTATATTGAAAAATGTTAGTCATAACAGAGCAATGCCAGTCTCAGTATAAAGACAGAAAAAAGACTATATTCTTTCTTTAAACATGCAAAGTAACTTACATACAAGGATATATTTAGTGGGTGTTCACTGGTGGTGGTGGACTAGAGAAACAGCTAATAGTTGTGCTTGTAAGAGATACCAGAAATGCTTCAGATACCTTACATGTCTCAACTCACTAAAGCTTCACAATAAACTATTATTGACCTCATGAGCCACAGAGAGATAAGTGTCCAAACCAATGACTTAGAGCCTAGAAATAATGCAACTATATTCAAAGGGTGTAACAGCCCCAAAGCCTATGCTTTAAACACAATGTTAAGCAAAGAAAGGTTGAAGGAAATTCTATATTTCAGGGGCCCAAGATATCACTTATAGCTTGGATTGCTATAGTAGGCCTTGTGTGGCCTTCAGTTGATTATAGAAGCCAAAAAACTATATTGCCTTAGTGGCATGGTGGGGTAGTCTAGTCTCTAGAGATTCCCTGGTGCTGAGCACTGGACCTAGTGCCAATTAGGCACATGCTGATTGCCTAACATCTGGATATCTCAGCATACTGCCTTTATGTCCACATTGGTCTGGCAGTGCATTGCAATATTTCACTTGACACTAGTTGGGAACCTTAAAAAATGTTCCATAAAACTTAAAAGCACATGCGCATAATTGCACAAACCATTCTCTTCAGTGAGACATTTAAAAAGTCCACAGAACTCCAGTTACCCCAATTCAATATTCTGCCCACTTGGTATAGTACTAACTACAACAACCTGGCTTATGTTTGTTAATATGCCCTAGCTCTTCAATGTTCACTTATTTTCTTCTTCCTGCTTCATATACATTTGGGTCAAAGACATAGTAATAAAATTCATTTCAAATTTTGGGCCCTACATGTTTTGATCATAGTAATATAGCTCACTGCTAACAACAGAGGTAAAAAGCTGATCCCAAAGGGGAGGAAACAGCAAAGACGATCCATACACTCTTACAATGTATTGGAATGAGTCTGCCTTTTGTTTTTAGCAATAGGATTTTTGTTGGAGACACCCAAGATATTTGCCTTTAAGGAGTATAAAGTCTGGTGATAGGTACAAAAGAAGATGAAAACAGTATTTGGTGTTTTTTGTTTTATTTATTTTAAAGATCTGTGGTTGTTTTTTTTTTAGAGTCAGACACATTTGCGAATCTCAGATGTGTTGCTTTTGGTCCAATGATAAAAGTTAAATTATTGAAGCCTTAAGTTATATATAAGTAGTTTTGTGAGAATTATGTTATTTAATATGGAAATTTTCATGTCCCTGCATGAAAAGAATTCAGTAAGTGGTATGTGCCTCTAACTAATCATATTGTATTTAATTATGGAAGAAACATTAAGTGATAAATGTAACAATGTGGTTGGAACCCTCAAGGAAACTTTCATCAAGGAAGAGTAGGAGGCATTTCCACAAGAGAAATCATATGACTGAGGCCTGTTGAAGCCATATAAGAAGCTGGCTCCTGGATGAGGAGTTCATTGGAAGTTAGCACTGAGCTTTCCAGGATTAGTGGTGCTCTTCCATGCCACTGGGACATGCCAGGCTAGACTAGCTCTTTGGATGAGCCCAAATGACTGGCCAACTGAGTGGTTCTTAAGGAGGATGCAGGGGAAGATGAAAACTGTATTTGAGGAAGATTTGACCTGGTAGGGTCGGGACAGACTGTACAGGAAAGGGATTTTGGTGGATCTTTGTGTGGTGGACAGAAGTGGTTTAGACAGATACCTTGTCAAACAACCATGGAAGCTGTGGAATACAGGTGAGGTGACTAGGAACTCGATAGACTCTGAGGATGGCTTGGAATACAAAGCAGTGAAAACGTCAGAGAACTTACTGAGTTACCTTTTTCAAATAAAGCTTTCAAATAAGCTGGCCAGCCAGCTTAGCTGGATTGGCGAGCACCAAGTTCGGTGAGCAACTTTTCCAAAAAGTAAGGTGAGAAGTGACAGGAAGATATCCATGTTTACCTTTGGTCTACACACACACACACACACACACACACACACACACACACACACACACAGGTGCATGTATGCATATACACGTGAATACCTGTGTACATGCACATGTGTGCACATATACATGCACGTATACATGTACTTGCACACACAATGCACACATATATGCATGTGCACATAAATGTACACACGGGAGCACATGCATGTACACATACATGCACAAGCATTTGCATACACACACACATGCACAGAGATTATTCCAAAATATTGTAGTGACTATTCTAGAGTAACATTGTTCCATAGTTTTTGTAAGAGATGATGGGAATATAAAAGTTTAACTAAGCTGAGAAGTTAGGGTTTAATGTAAATAATGAGGTCTTCCAAATCTTATCACATCTTAAAGCACATTGTTTAAATTGAGTTTTATCACAACTATCTCTCCGTTAAGTAAATTACTTTCTGATGTGCTGGGTTGGAGGCTGTCCTCTCACATTAACCAGATGAAGTAGCATCAGCTTGCTTTTAAAATTGTCTATTTTATTGTCTCATGATTCTTTCCTTACCACATTTGTAACGTGCTGCTGTCTCAGAAGATAAGTAGTGTTCACTTGGGGGAAGTGTAGCATCTCGTCCTGAAAAGCCAATGATGTCAGCATCAGATTCTATTTTTTTGCACATAATGTCTAGTAATTTCTAAAGCCAGGAACAATGCATCTGCATTCTTCTGGTAGTGAAACGTGACGGAAAGGAAGGGTCATGGGCAAAATAAGTCAATCACAATAGTAAAACCCAAACAATGTTGCTGCCCTTTTCTACTTTATCAAATTTTCTTTTTCGTTATACTTTATGGATATATATTATCTCCTCTACATTTTACTCTGTATAATAGCTTTGAAGATGGAACCTTAGGGACTGGAGAGATGATACAGTGGGTAAAGCACTTGCGCCAAGAGCATGAGGACTGGAGTTTGAACTCCCAGAATTCACATAAAAGTGGATGTGGTGGAACACATATACATTCCCAGCACACATACAGTGAAATGGGAGGAAGGACAGAATATTCTCAGAAGCTCATAGGCCAACTAGTTTGGCATGTACAACAGAGAATGTGAGACCCTATATGTGGACAATTTTATAAATATTAAATATTATTTCATGAAGTGTATATCTAATGGTGTAAGTCGAAAGTTTAGAATTTTACTAGGCACTTGCAAAAATTAGGATACATATTTCAAGTGACACAACATTGATATGACATGGTAATAATTATTGGAAAGCAATATGCTCACAGCTTTTACTAGTTGGGTAAATAACTTTTGAAAACCTGTTCTTTTGGCTTTGTAGCTTTTACTAGTTGGGTAAATAACTTTTGAAAACCTGTTCTTTTGGCTTTGTAGCCTCCATGTGTAGGAAGGAAGATTGTGACATGAAGAATGTGAGCCTTTGATTGCAAAGTTTGCAGCACATCCTAGGGTGGGTCCTAGTGGCAATCTTTTTGGGATTGTGTGTAATTACCAATCATTCTGTTTGTATCAGCTGCTCTCTGACAGGATCCTTGAGAGACTTCATGCCACTATTCCTTTCCTTAGGGTGTTTGTATTGTTATTTTGGTCACATTCAGCACATTTGAAGAACAGCCCAGGATATGTGGCAATGACGTGCAGAATAATTCTTTTCTTTTTTTCTGGATCTTTAGGCACAGATTTATAATGTTAAAAAAGCCAGTCATTCTTCCAGTAGAGCCCGGCTAACGTCTCCTGCGCTGGAGAATGTTTATTTACAAGGGTCTGAACATGCGCATCTTTACAGCTTTCTGCTGTCATAATGAATCACAGGCTATAAGTTGTTCTTTGTTGGTTCGGGTAAGAATCAAATGAAAGCCAGCAGGAGATCTCAGAGTGCACCGTTCACGAGTGTAAAAACACTGTGCCGATGACAGATCATACTGTTTTTATTAAAGCCAAGAACACTGACTTCACTTTGCTTTTTGACCCTGGTACTCGACTGTCAAGGTGATTTTATTTCTACAAATTTTCCTTCTGCTGGCCTCATCAATGATTCACCATAAAACATTAGACAAATTCTCATCATCTGTACATGATTAGAGTGGGTTTGGTGTGCTGCCGCTCACCACAGCTAGAGAGATGTGTTCAGCTTTGTCTGAAGAGGAATCCAGTGGCCAAGTTCTTTCCCTGTGTGATATCTCCTTATTTTATATCTAATTATAACATGGTATAGATCTGTTATAAAGTCTCCTGATGTGCCATGTGATAACACTTGTGAAAAACTTTAGTTTATCTTCATATATTTTTCAAATGAGAAGAAATCCTCTCTCTACTACACAAGAACCTTCTATGTGAGCAAAGTATATAGGAATATCTGGTCTCAAAAAACGCATATGTAAGGAGCTCTCACTTCTTGGAATGATAGCATTAGTGACACTATTTAGAAGAAACTAAAAGTTGTACTTAAGGGAGGTGATATTACAGAATTCTGAAGCTATATGTAACCAGCCATCTTGAAGGATTCCGGCATATTTTCTTTTGACACATCTCCCTCCTTGTAGTTTTAAATTGGTTTTTATGGTCTCACTGGTGCTTCTCTGTGTCCTGAAACAATTATGTACAGGATGAAAGAGATGTACATATTTTTAGGGGTTATTATTTCTATAAGAGTACACATTAATAATAAAACAGATAATGACCAATAATGTACTGTTTACATTCCCAGGCACTTTACATGCCTCCTCTCTCTATCTCGATATCTATCTATCTATCTATCTATCTATCTATCTATCTATCTATCTATCTATCTATCTATCTATCTATCCTGGGATCTTGAGCTAGCAAAGTAAGATAATGGCAGAAATACTGAGTTTCAGGATTAAGTAGCTTCTTCAAGGTTTCAGAATTAAATAGTCAAATAGAGAAAAGGAGATCTGCTGGAATTAAAGCTTGTGCTCTTTGTACTGTGTTGGCTACTAAAAGGCAGTAAATAAAACAAATGAAAGGAAAAGCTTACAACTCCGTGCCATTCTGGCTGAGAATCTATTCTTCCAGTACAGTAATATGCAACACTCACTTGGGTCATCACATAATGCTCTTCCTAGAGCCTCAGTGGCTATGCCTTGTCTAATAAATTACCTGGAAACATCTCATGATTGCAACGAGAGTGCCCAGAGGCTCCAGCTTATTGTTTCAGCCTCTTGTAAGTAAAGTATCTCATTTTAAATGTCCTACACCCAATGCAGGAACTTCACAACATGTATTATTATTATTATTATTATTATTATTATTATTATTATTATTATTGGGGAAAAAGCCTTCCCTTACTTCTGGTTCTCATGTGGAGAAACTTTCCCTCAGTACATTATTGGTTCCCTTCTCTGCTGTTTTTGCCCTATCCTTGGAAGGACAGAGTGATTTTATGATTAATATCTTTGGGAAGAATGACTGGAAGATACCAGATCTCCTCTGCTGTTCTTCACTCGGGACTGCTCTGCCGAGTTTGACAGTTGTACTAGGGCAGAGTTTGCCGCCAAACTCTGGGATTCCATTAGCTGCATATTTGGCTCTTGAGCTGAGCGGTATCCTTCAACTTAGCATTCAGTAGTGAAGTTCAAATTGGGCTTCTGTGATTATTATTATTATTATTATTATTATTATTATTATTATTATTATTACTATTATTTGTTTTTTTTCTGAGATAGGGTCTCATTATATAGTCCAAATTCACTATGCAGCTCAAGTTGTCCTTAATCTCATGCGTATCCTCCTTCTACCTTAGCCTCTGGAGTGGTGGTATTCTAAGAATATGCTTTCATGCCTATTATCCAAGACTCTACCTTCTGGCTTCCATACTTATTCTTCACTTTACTTCTCACCTTTGTTTAGAAGCTAGATGGGTGAAGGATGCCATGCCATTGATTGATGACTCTCCTTGAGATTCCAAGAATGCTGTTCCCTTCAGTATCCTTCCTATCTAATGCCCTCGCCACCTTCTTCACTAGTCTACCCAATCCTATTTAACGTGCAAAACCTTCTCAGACACCCTTTGCTCACCTTTGACAGGCATACGTGGATGGTGCATGGACTCCTCCTTCCCTTTAACCATCCCCACTACTTTGAGATTGCCTTTTTAAATAGTACTTATCTCAGTCCTTATCTTTTACCTATTTATTCACTTTATCAGTTTGAGGCCTTTGAAGCCTTATCCTGATACTTGGGGTCACAGCAGTGAACAACTGAGATTAAAAAAAAAATCTTTCACAGCTGTTGGTCTAGCAGAGCAGGCATGGATTGAGAACTAATGACAGTTGAATGAGTGGCAGTTGGGCGTGGAGGGTGCCGCAAGGAAGGAGGAGCATGGTAGGGTCGCTACCCCTTCCAGGGTATGGTTAAGATAAATTCCAAGTCTCCACGAGGGCTGAAGAACCTCACAAAAATCAACTTGTTGGGTAGTACTTGAAAAATGAAGTAAAGCTGAGAGGGTAAATAGTAGACAGGAGGCAGACTGTGAAGAGGGGGCACCTCCTAGAAATAAAATAGTGTGGAGAAGAAACTCAGAGGGGAACAGAAGCAGAACATCCCACAGCTGCTCGAATCAGACAATCTAAGAGAGGGTGGAGCATTACACAAAGTGTTAGACAGTTGTAGAAAAGAGGTGTTTATATTAAGATGAGTTTTTTTGTTAATACTCACTAAAAAGGATTATTATTTGCATAAAATTATAATATGGCAGATATTATGTTAACATTATACACATTAATCTTTCCAATAACCTTATTACAGTACTAGTATCTTAGGTTCAAAGATAATAAACGGGATTCAGGTGGAGAAAGTAACTTGGCAAAGATCATAAAGCTAATAAGTTGGCAGAGCTGAGAATCTGGGAGTCACCTCACTCCAAAGTCCTCACTTCATGTGCTAGTGACTATTACTACCACCCTGCTGCCAAGTGTCACCTCTAATGACTTTACTATGTGGCCAGTGTTCCAAGAGCTTCATGTATCTTATCTTATTTAATCCTTAGAACAAACTTATGAGGCTGGAAGTGCTTTGCTATTGGTATTTTTCATCCTTCTTTTATAGAAAATGAATTTAGAAAAAAAAAAAAAAGAAAAGAAAGCTTAGACCTAAGGAGGGTCTAATAGCTTGATGACAATGACCTTCTCTAGAGTTTTCTTAAGACAAAAATTGCAGCAGTAATGAAGATTGGTTTTTTGCCAATATGCTAGTTATCATGGAGGAAGAAATGGTAGGGGAAAATACAGTGTTTTAGAGTAAATGGGCTAGTAGAGACCCTGGGAAGGAATTTTAACGGTTGGCATATGTTCCCGTATGGGCATTTCTTGGAGAAGGTATGTTGTTTTGGAAGAAAATGGGACATGGTTAATCAATAGGTTTGTCTCAGAATGGCAAAAAACACAACACACATTCTTTGTGGAAGTAATGTCAGTTTTGAAGAACTTGGGACATGGCAGATAGTAAGGAAGGGGGTATGAGAAATGTGATTACAACACAGCATTTCACTCAGAGAATGCAAGGCATATTTTCATTTCCTGGAAAAAGGAGTTTCATGAGTGGAGGACAATTACTTCCAAAATTATAGATTTGTTTCCCCAGTAACAAAAACATCATCTCTAGGCAAAAGAACACACAGAACCATGCCTTAGGAACTCAATTTTGTATATACTACTCTGAGATTTGCTTGGATAGAATTTTGAGGTTTTCCATATTCTAAAAAAATTGTAAAGATTGGTTAGTGGAACTTTTTCTTGTGAAAAAAAATTTGGAATTCCTGCTATGATGTCTATAAGGATATAAATGCAACAGAAACATGTTTAGACTTGGGGCTTATAGAACTAGTGAACATATATTACTGAATCAAAATAAACTTTCTTGACTTAAATTTTCAGGTACAAATATTGATGATTAAAATAGCAGCAGAAATGACTAGGGAGACGACTCAGCACACAAATGCTCATGTGAGCATGAGGACCTCAGCTCAGCCCCAGCGAGGTTGTGAAAGAAGAGCGTGAGTGTGGCAGCATGCATTTGTAACCTCCGTGCTGGGTGGGGAGACCCAAGGGAGTTCACTGGTCAGCCAACCTAGTGGACAGAGAGCTCCAGGTTCGGAGAGAAACCCTGTCTGAAAAAAAAAATTCTGGTAGGGAGTAACAGAGAAAGGCATTTGACCTCAACCTTGGTTTTCCACATGCACTCACATGTGCTAGCCCATCTACAAACAAACATGAATATATAACCCCCTCAAAGAGCAGAGGACCATAATGCCCTGAATAGGAATAATGAGAATGGGAGTCAATGGAGTACAATGGGGAGGAAATTTCTGGAATGGGGATTTTGTTCTGTAGCTCAAGTGCTGCTAGAGGGATCCATGAGAAGGGCACTACCAAGGTATTCACCCATTGTCCTTAAGGTAGGAAGTCATTGGAGACTGTGGAGGGAGAGGCAGAATATTGAGGCTTGAACAAAGACGATAGGAAACAAGGAATGTGTAAAGTGCTTCAAGAAGTTTGACTCACAGGAAGGAGAAAGATAACATGATTCTATAGAAATCAGTCATGGGGGCGGGGGAGAAATCTGAGGCTATTTCAGCACCAATGAGAAAGATCGGTTACAGATGTAGGTGTTAGAACAACTGATGAAGGGGGGAGTTTCTAACATAGATGGGAGAGTTTTGGGGTCCCATTGATTGATTGATCCTCTCAGTGTCTGTGCTACTGGTGTCCACAATAGACTACTGGCAATGGTCGAGAGAAAGCCCGAATTGACCTACTCTGGTGACAGGATGGCCAATCACCCTAACTGTTGTGCTAGAACTCTCACCCAATGACTGATGGAAACAGATGCAGAGATCCATGGCCAGGCCCCAGGTGGAGCTCCAGGAATCCAATCAGTGAGAATGAGGAGAGAGTGTATGAGTGCAAATTGTTTAGAGCATGATTGGAAAATGCACAGGGACGAATAGCCAAACTAGTGGAAACACATGAACTATGAACCAATAGCTGAGGAGCCCCCAACTGGATCAGGCCCTCAGGATAAGTGGGACAGTTGATTAACTTGAACTGTTTGGGAGGCCCCCAGGCAGTGGGACTGGGACCTGTCCTTAGTACATGAGCCGGCTGTTTGGGACCTGGTGCCTATGCAGGGACACTTGGCTAAGCGTGGGTGAAAGGAGGAGGGGACTGGACCTGCCTCCACTGAATCTACCAGGCTGAGCTGAATCCCCAGGGGAATCTTTGCCCTAGAGGAGATGGGAGTGGGGGGTGGGCTGGGGAGAAGGTGGGGGGTGGCGGGAGGAGGGGGGACAGGGGAATCCATGCCTGATATGTAAAATTAATTAAATTATAAAATAAAAAAATTAAGAAAAAGAAGAAATAATAACAAAAAACAAAAACAAGAACTAAAACAAACCCAAATCAAACCAAATAATTAAAAAAATAAAGAAACCCAAACAAACCGAACCACACTGAGCAAAATAAAACAAGAAGCATGTAGTCCCATATTTCTTTATTCACTTTTGAATATAACGAAAACATCATACCCTGAAGACATTTCTATATGGCAATTCCAACAAATCATTGTATAACAGCAGCTGGCACAGGGCAGGCTAAGAGCATTAACTTATCTGATGCCCTGGACAGGAGGTGGTTAGTGAGGGAACTCTAGTCACTACCAGTCTTAGATCTTGAGTGTTTTAAATTTAGGAATTAGCAAGTGCTTTAATCTATCAAAAAAGCACATCCAATGTAGCTCAAATTCTCTTGAGTCCCAGGCCAGTCTGGTCTACAAAGCAAGTTTTAAGACAGCCAGGGCTAGCTACACAGAGAAACCCTACATTGAAAAAAAATCTTGGAAGCAATCCCTTTGATTGATTTTTCACATGCAAATTAAGAAACTTGGGAAATTATACATCATTATATCTATCTAAAATAATACAAATATACTTCCTGTCCCATCATTTCCAAAATAGAATTATCTCGAAGGTATGAGTTGTTGCTCAGGAGACATAGCCTTCAGAGAGTGATTCATCAGCACCCACAGTGACCCCCTATCAGGACTCACTTTGCAGAATTTCTTGGACAGTTACTTTTGGACTTTTTCCTATTGTTGTTGGGCAACTTTTCCTTTAGCCTCTCTTTTCCCTTTCCTACTTTCCCTTGAATCCCCTTCATTCTCTTCCTCTCACTCCTTCTCTTCCATCCATTTATTTCTTACATCTTCTGTTTGCAGGTATTTCTTTTTGAAAGAGATGACTATGTGAAAGCTGTTTTATTTTCTTTAATGGCAAACTCATCATTACAATAGTATTTCCCATGTTACCACGAGTTTTGGCCCAAATTCTCATCTCTGTGCAATGTTGTGGAACATTTAAAAATTCCTATAAATTGTTATTCAAAAATACTTTACATCACTTTAGTATATTTTCACAAAACAATAAAGGTGTACATGTTGTCAACTTGACACAAACCTGGATGTACTTGAAAAGAGAAATTACAGTTGAGGGATTGCCTCCATCACATTGGCCTGTGGACATGTCTGTGGGGTATTACTTTTGATTGTTGACTGATGTAAGGTAACTCAGGCCTCTGTGTGTGTGTGGGTGTCATCCCTTGGCAGGTAGGTCTGAGCTGTACAAGAGACAAGGCTGAGCAAGCTAGGGAAAATAAGTTGGCAAAGTAGCTTTCTTCCGTGGTCTCTGCTTCAGTTCCTGCTCCAGGTTCCTGTCTTGACTTCTCTCCATGATGGACTATAACCTGTAAGCTAAATAAATAAACCCTCTCTACCACAAATTGTTTCTTGTCGAAGTGTTTTATCATAGCAAAAGGAAGCAAAGAAAAACATTGCCTCCTAGTATTTTCTTTATCATATCATGTCTATTTTCCACTCCACAAGCAAATACAAAGAAGAATGAATTATTTTTTGGAAGAGAAAATGTATGAACTGTGTTATTTGCTGTGGAAAATTCTAACAATGTTTGTGAATTAATTATTTAAGTTTATCTATTATTTCCAGTAGGTGTATACCATATTCAACAATAAAATATTCTCTCTGATGTTCTAGTCTCCTCAACAACCATTTCTAAGCATCTGTTGAACACCAGATTTGAAGGAATAACAAATTGATTAGAACCATGGCAACTTTCCTGGTTTATGTATTGACTATTAAGTGCTTTGTAACATGTAAACACAAGTTGAGCATCTTAACAATAACCCTTTCTCTTTTCATTGTCAAGAGACTGGGTATGGAGTAGCAAGGCTCTCAATTTGGGCTCTTTACAGGATAAACTACACTAGGACCAGTGCTGTCTTAACATCTAGGGTTCATGAAACTCTTACCCCTGGCACCTGGCACACCTCAGCATCTTGCTGCAGTTTGGCTGAGTTGCCTCTTCTCTCCTTTATTTTCAGGCTGTTTTGGGGAGGGACGGATCTCCTCAGATAAAGGCTGTCCTCACACATTATGTTGTGGGGTACACACAACATAATGGTTCCCTCCCTCCCAGCCAACAGGGGGCCTTCTCCTCCTCATGTGGATATCCTGGGCTCCAAACCTTGACAAATTTCATTTTCTGAAAAGACAAATAACATGCACTGATGCATGGCCCATCTTACCATAGCAACCTTTGAGCCCTGGGAAGATAGGAAAACCACATCTGTGAGTATAGGTTTCTAAAAATTCAAATTTCCACATGAAAACGTGAACTGTGTCATCGGCAGCACAAGTTAATGGTTGTTTTCCTTGAGGTAACAAGGTCAATTTGTTCACTTCTTTCAAGATAATGAGTTCCAAGATCTCCACTCAGTATAACCATAGCTTTCCTGTTGTTCTTAAAGAGAAAGTGTGCTCCACAAAAAAATATAGCAATAGTGTGCAGCTTGCACACTATTTGCTTTTCTTAAGAGAGGGAAAAAAAGTCTTATCCATGTGCTTGGCCTCAAGACCCCTTTAGAAGGTCAGCAGTGTTAACTAGGTTTTCATAATAACATTAAGATGCCAGTTGCCTTTCTTCACTGGTTCAGCAGTTGTAAAAGCAGCAAGATGGGATGATTGACATCTGAACATGATTGGCGGCCACAAAGAAGCCATCATGTGCTACTTCACCCTGACTCACCGGCAGTCTGAGGAAAACATTGATAGCTTCACTTAGCATGTCCTCGATCCAACAGTATTGATTATGCAGATTTTTGTCTATCTTGGTCTTGCAGTGCACTGCACATCCTTTATTATCGCAAGGGAGGAGAGAGAAAGGGGATCCCTCCACAGCTCTCATATGGTAAACTCTCAAGGCGACCATTGTAGTGTTGAAGATTAATTCATTGACATACTAGATACGTGTTATGCTTTGATGATGCTTTCATTATGTTCCTGGTAAACAACAACAATAACGACAACTTCACATTTTTAGTTCATTTGAAGTTGGTTTGTTACATGAAGGATGATGTAATATTTCTCCCAAAGTTACCAACAGGTGACACCTCACAAAGCTTTATCTCATTTTTCAGTGTATGGTAACTGGAAGAGCTGTGAATCCGATAGTGTTGGTAAGCACAATGAACTACAGTCCCACAGCCTCTGTAATCTCCAAGGTGATCTGAAATTCTAAACAGGAAAAAACTAAAACCTATCCCAAACCTATACTTTCCTTAATCCATAAAACTCAAGACAGAATTATAAATTTATAGCATATTTCAGACTCTTTCAATTTTATTTACACTGTTTTGTAATAAATTTTATTGTTCATTGCTCTGCTTTTCAAACATTTCAAACAGTTTTAGGATTTTTGATAATGTACCTTGGACTTGGGAGCAATGCATTGCTAACTAGAAAACTGGATTTGGGTGAAAACAATTTGGTTATTATTTGAGCCATATCACTTGCAGGCTTAAAGACTTTGTGTTTGGTTTCTGTTTGTTTGTTTTTAGCTTTTCTAAATTTCAAGGTCTTCCTCAGCACACAGAGAAAAATTTAATGATTATCTGCTCATAGCCGCACTGTGGGGTTTGGATAAGGGGATGGATGGTGCTTTGGTTTGTCACAGGTATCAGTAGCTGTCAATAAAACAAGCTGGCCATTCTCACCAACACGCATCTAGCAGTAAGACCTATTGCAAGTTAGAGAATTTTATGATACGTTTCCTAAAAACAAAAAAAAAAATGTTAGTATAAACTATTTCATGTATTTTTGATAAAGACTGGTAAGTAAAAACAATTTTCAAGGCTTTGGCCAAATATTCTTCTCTTTCATATTAATACTTGTTACCTCTTCTGTAAAGTCACTTTAAATATTTATCACTTTGAACAAATGGCTTATGAAAAGGAATGCAAGAATACCGAGGGAGATGACAACGTGTGCATCTGTAATTGGAAAGTGATGGGATGTGGAAAGGATCCAGAGGGGTGACTGCCGCGTTGCATTTATCTTTTGAAGACAATGGGCTCACAGCTGAGTATTTCCAATGCATACTTTGCTTTGAAAGCCTGAGACCTATCAGGACAGGCAAGAGGGCAACTTTGCTCACACATTGCCCTCAAAATAAGTCATGAGTTTTAAGGCTAAGCCAAGCTGGCATGCAAAGGGGCGGCTGTTGATCTTTTATCCTAATTTTGGATTAATTGTGATCTACAGCCTTGCGTAAACATGCTATCCCTGTGCTTCTGCCCCTCCACAGCTAAACATTAATCCCTCTTAATGCTCTAAGTCAACTTTTAGTCCTTAGCAGAATTTACCTTAATCTCTTAGTAGTAAGTTAACTGATTTACAAAACATAATCCATGAGCCCAGAATCTTAAGGATGTGTGATCAGCAGCAGCCTCCCTTCACCCAGTTGACTTGACTTGACACAAGCTGTAAAATGAGCTGGTGAAGAAGATGGCCCCATATTGTGAGTTTGGGCAATGCTGTTTCCCATTGTGTTTTAATACAGCAGACCAACAGATGAACTTCTGTTTGTTGGAGTTGGTGCGTGTGCGTGCCTTGGTATGCATGTAGTTAGTATTTGTAATTTTATAAGTATGGCTAATAGGAGCCAATTACTTTTCTGCTTTGTATTTCTTTTTTCTCCTTAGGACTTTGCAACTAATGTAGTCAGTCATCTGAATTAGTGGCAGATCTTTCTCCATGCTTAGGTACCATTTGACTTTATTTCCTAATTATTTAAGCATGTGCTTTATGATCATGGAAAACTGCCCTGTACACAATGTCTGGTTTCAGTCTTTCAAATTGGAGTACGAACATCAGTATTAGTGATGACAACCTCAGATGGCTCTGTAATGTAATTTGCTTCTGAAAATCATTCATATAGCATGGATTTTAAATTTGAAACTTACTTGACTACTGAGGTCACCCAAGGTTACATTCTCTCTTACTTCCAGCCAGCCAGGAGGTGCTTTTCTATTTGTAGGTCTGTTCCATCTCACTCCATTCAGAACTCAATGGCTTCCTGAAAACCTCATTCCTATGAAGACTTGTCTTAAATTACTGGTTAGACTTGTCAAGCCCCAGCCCTCAAGGTGAAAGACAACATATGTAGTTTGTAAATATAGTTCTTTGTTGCCATATTCTGAGCCCATGGACTTCATTCTCTCCAAGGAATATCAAATGTTCATGTTGCTTACCCTATGTAAACAGAGATGCTTGAAGTTGGTTGCTTCTTTGTAAAGCTATTGTAGCTGTTATGTCCATCTGCTTATTCAAATGTATCACAAGCCCTGTCTAGAAATGGAGGTGAGCAAATGTGGGAAATGACCCCATGACTTTTGCTGAGGAACTTTATTATTATTATTTTTTTATTGAATTTAGGAACTTGTTGCCCTTCCTTAGTGTGCATCCCTGAGAGTGCATGTTCATGCATTGAGTTAGCATGTGTGGGCTTGTGTGTGCACACTCACCTCTGCCATTGTTCTGTGCTTCATTCAAGGTAGGTGATGATGAAGAAAATTGCAGCAGTGCTCTGTGTTCATGGTGCAGTCTCTGGTAGCTACATTCATTCTTGGGGAAATGTTCTCACAGTGACAGCATGAACACACACACACACACACACACAAACACACACACACACACACACACACACACACACACACACACACACACACACTGCCCAGGAGGAAAGCTGCCAGAGAAAGAACAAGTCCTGAGAGTAGGGATGGAAGTTGCCTGAAAGGAAGTTATGAAAAGATTCCTTTGAGGCAGGAAGAGGTACCTCATCACATAACACTAGTCAGCCCATGATTAAACTATGTATTTTTGGTTCTTTTCCTTTTACTAGAGACAGGTACATTAAATGCATTATATTATGCCTCTATTCCATTGGAATTCCCTTCGGTTAGCTCCATTATGTGGCAAGTTGTGGCGCACTAACCAACCTTGGTGAAAGTTCTATTTTTTTTCCTTTTATTTTATTTTACAATACCATTCAGTTCTACATATCAGCCATGGATTCCCTTGTTCTCCCGCCTCCTGCCCCCTCCCCTTGCCCCCAGCCCACCCCCCATTCCCACCTCCTCCAGGGCAAAGCCTCCCCTGAGGACTGAGATCAACCTGGTAAACTCAGTCCAGGCAGGTCCAGTCCCCTCCTTCCAGACTGAGCCAAGTGTCCCTGCATAAGCTCCAGGTTTCAAACAGCCAACTCATGCAATGAGCACAGGACCTGGTACCACTGCCTAGATGCCTCCCAAACAGATCAAGCCAATCAACTGTCTCACCTATTCAGAGGGCCTGATCCAGTTGGGGGCCCCTCAGCTTTTGGTTCATAGTTCATGTGTTTCCATTCATTTGGCTATTTGTCCCTGTGCTTTATCCAACCTTGGTTTCAACAATTCTCACACATATAAACCCTCCTCTTTCTCGATAATTAGGCTCCCGGAGCTCCACCCGGGGCCTAGCCGTGGATCTCTGCATCCAGTTCCCTCAGTCATTGGGTGGGGTTTCTAGCATGGCAATTAGGGTGTTTGGCCATCCCATCACCAGAGTAGGTCAGTTCCAGCTGTCTCTTGACCATTGCCAGCAGTCTATTGTGGAGGTATCTTTGTGGATTTCTGTAGGCCTCTCTAGCACTTTGTTTCTTCCTTTTCTCATGTGATCTTCATTTACCATGGTCTCCTATTCCTTGTTCTCCCTCTCTGTTCTTGATCCAGCTGGGATCTCCCGCTCCCACAGGCTCTCACAATGGAATACTACTCAGCAGAGAAAAACAATGACATCATGAGGTTTGCAGGCAAATGGATGGATCTAGGAAAAATCCTCCTGAGTGAGGTAACCTAGACTCAGAAAGACATACATACTAGGAGGATACTAGATGTGGAACAAGGATGACTGGACTGCTACTCACATCACCAGGGAGGCTACCTGGAAAACAGGACCCCAAGAAAGACACGGGGATCGCCCAGTGATGGAGAAATGGCTGAGATCTACATGAACAGCCTGGACATGAGTGAGGGTAATGAAGGGCAAGGGTCAAGGGAAAGAAAGTTTTGTTTTGATAAAGGAAGTGTGGCTTTCTCCTCTGAGCTTATACTGGTAGTCAGGGTGGCTACTATCCAAGAGTTCCATAGCACCGTGACTGGTGGTAGACACAGTTTGAGAGACTCAAAGCAGAGCATTGACGTGGAATATGGCTACCACCACTCATAGAACAATTACTTTGTTCTCAGCACTGTTTTAGGCACAGCACATGAGATAACCTATAAGGGAACAAATCAGACCCAATTCATGCTCTCTGGGACCTCTGCTCAAGTGAAGAACAAGAGTGGGGCCACACAATCAGCAGCAGATGTGATGAACCATTTACAGGATTTGTTGGAGGGTGAGAAGTATTGTAGAACAAAGAAGGAATAGGGCAGAGTGACAAGGTGGGAGTGCTGTTTCAGATTCCCTGCAGCATCAGTGTGTCTGAAAGGCGGCAATTGAACTTGGTGGAGAACTTGAAGGAAAGATGCCTCAAGGCAGAATGCTACACACAGAGGTAACAGGGACCACAAATCTCCCTAAAAGGGAACTTGGCCAGGGCTAGCTACCTAGGGCCAAAGGATGTAGTATCATAGGTGATGCATGGCAGAGAGATAAGTGGAGATAAACAGGAGAGAAGTGATTTGACCAGGATTGTTGAAAGACTATGGTCTCTCCATTGAAAAGGAACTACTAAGGAAAAATCATTGCAGCAAGAAGACGCTGCAAGCTGAAGGAGCAAACTGTTCTGAGGATACTGATGGGCTTCACAGGCCTGCTTCCAAAGAGTGCAGTGTTCAGTGGGTTGAATTCAGTTTTGAGATACTATGGAAACTGCTGTTGACAATGTTCATAATTATATGCTTACTGTGAACTCATCTTCAACCTTCCCGGTTCACTATGATCTAGACTGAATTTAAAGCACTGCCTCCTCTACTGAGAGTGGGTGTGCTTAATAATGCTGAAAAAGATCACTTACCGGAATCTTGGTGATGTGACTGAAGCATTAGAGAGAGTTGGAGGCGAGGAGTGGATTGAATGACAGAAACATAAATCTTACTACAGTGCAGGTTGGAGAAAAAGCATGAGGGGCCCGGAGAGACAGCTCAGCAGTTACGAGAGCCCAGGTTCAGTTCCCAGCACACATAAGGTAGCTTAGAAACCATCTGTATGAGAATCACAAGCATGAGGAATTGGACAGTGACAGTGAATTGATCCAGCAGATGCTAGAGCAGGTGATGGATCAGAATGAAGCTGATGCTCTTTGCTTTGATGGCATGTAGCATGTAGAAATTCAAATCTTAAAGGCAGAAGTGAACTTTTTAGGGGACAGCATTCACTCAATCCCCTCAAGCTGTCCTGGAAAATGGGATCCTCCACTCTTAGCCCCATGAGTGCCTGCATAGGCATGCAGCACCACACCTGGCTAAGGTAGAATTTTAGATTGGGAAGAGAGAGATGAAGGTGCGAAGTCCTTTTCCTTTCCAGTGAGGAAATGGGTGTCCAGTAAGGTGAGTGGCAGAGTCCTGTCTCTACCCCAGCTTCTGGTCCTGCAGACTTCTTGTGCCTACACTGCTAGTCAATTAGTGGGGTTATGAGTGTTGTAAAACTGTTTCCTTTTGAACATCCTTACTGTTTTTAAAATGCTTTAAAAGCCATTAAATCCAAATGAAAGAGGCTGATGGCCACAGAAACAAGAAGAATCTTTGAAATTAGAATTTTGTAAATCGAAACTTCACAATTTAATTTTCTTAAAGAGTGCACTTATTTTGTGACTGATACATAAAATATTAGTGGTGGGTTTGCAAAGGTTAGAACAAATGTAGTCTGTAAACAAGACTCAGCACACTGAAGACAGGCGTGAAGGAACTGTGTTAGAGGCCCTTCCGCCACTTCTTATGCAGAAGCCAAAGACAATGCTGGAAATTCACCTACAAGTTATTTGCCACTCGGGGGAGACTTTTTAAGGGCCAGAAATAATTGGATCTAAGTTATTTGCTCGAATCAATGTCACACAAAGTGTTTCTTGGCAATTAGGTAATCGAAAGGGAAATGCCAGCTTGCTGTGGATGCATGGCTGTCATTGGTGTATCCATCTATCCATCTGTGCCAGAGGCTTCGTGTGTGTGTGTGTGTGTGTGTGTGTGTGTGTGTGTGTGTGTATTCTCACCAAAGGGAATAAAATGGATTAAGAAGCAAAGGGAAATATCAGAGTTCCGAGATCCTTTGCCCTTTTATGCTTTTACGGTTTGACAAACTCTTCTGTATTGAGAGAAAGGAAAACAGCACAGTGAACAGTTAAGGAAGTAAGCTTTTGAACTTGACACCCTGACTTGGATGCCAGCTCTGCCACCTGTTCTCTGTGAAACACAGGGACTTAGTTAACCACTTTGTAAGATGGGTGTGGTAATAGAAACTACTTGCCTAATCAGGCTGTTGTGACAACAGGAACCCCGAAGGCTTGCACACGTCACAAACCTTTACTGGAAGTGCTAAAATCATAGCCTTATCCACTACAAATATAATCGTCTGTATTTTATTTGGGGCAGGTAAGCCAAAGTGCAAAATAAGCCTTAAGTACATTGTTACACTCCTTGGCAATGAACTCATAGTCATAAAACATCACTGTCTCCTAGTATTACTTAGTGTGGCATGGAAGTAAAAACCTGAGATGTAATAGATGGGCTAGGGCAGAAGTTACACTGATTCATTAAAAAGTCAGTCATATTCCAATGTAGTTTTATATTCTTACCTAAAAGCAAAGAATATATACTATTTCTACACTAAAATGTGTAGAAAATATACTTTCCCCCTCTCTTTTTTTCCTCCCTGTCCCTGTCTCTCTGCATAGTATGTTTTAAGAATGAGCACTTAAATAAGTGTAAAGATAACATAAAGGAGGAAAAAGTAACCAATTTAACCTTCAGAGCCAGAGAACTTTAAAAGCATCAATAGAAGTTGGGGGGGGGGTGGCACATACCTTTAATCTCAGCACTCAGGAGGCAGAGTCAGGCAGATCTCTGTGAGTTCGAGGCCAGCCTGGTCTACAGAGCTAGTTCCAGGACAGCTAGGATTGTTGTGCATAGAAACCCTGTCTCAAACTCCCCTCCTCGCAAAAAAAAGCAACAGTGGAGATCTAGGGAGCACAATTCAGATGCATAATGTTAAAGAGCTCAGAGATAATGTCCAGAGTCTTGGGTCACTTACATTGCAGGCTTCGGAAGCAACATCAATATCCCTCTGTGGTGTTCCTTTCCAATGGGGAGCCTTTTACTGGGTATCACTTCTGGTTTTGTTGTACCTGCCCACTTGAAGGAGCAGGGATTTTATTGGGTTCCTAGGGATGTGGCAACAAATTACCACAGACTTAGTAATTTGAAGTAGAAATTCATTCTTTTTATACACTGGAGGCCAGAAGTCCAACACCAAGGCATGGCCATGGTCTTTCGTCCTCTGGAGGCCCTGGGCATTCTTTTTTTCTTTTTTCTTTTTTCTTTTTGTTTTTCGAGACAGTGTTTCTCTGCGTAGCTTTGCACCTTTCCTGGAACTCACTTGGTAGCCCAGGCTGGCCTCAAACTCAAAAAGATCCGCCTGGCTCTGCCTCCCGAGTGCTGGGATTAAAGGCGTGTGCCACCACCGCCCAGCGCATTCTTTGACTATAGTTGCATAACTCCAAACTTGGCCCCTGACTTCATACTTCCTTCAATTCTCTGCCTCTCTCTTCTTCCTCTCATAAGCAAGCTTCTCATAGGAATGAGCTCCACTGCTCTCTGTCCTCCATAATCAGCTGGAGACCCTGAATGTAGTCACTTCTGCAGAACAGTCCAAATAAAGTTATAGTCACAGGCTCTGCATTGTGGAGCACCACTCGACCGGCTGCAGGTAAATATTCTCTGTCTCCTGAGCTATTGCAGCCCATGTGTTTGTCAGTTGTTGGCAGGTCACTGTTTTACTAAGTGTCCTAGTATTTTTCCCGTCCTCCACTAAGAAGTTTCTCTTGCTTTCCTTTCCCTTATTCAGTCCCAAAGTTCATGATGTCATATGTTTGTTTGGTTATGGTGGCACCCCATTTTCAGCACAGACTCATGTTTCATTTGTATTACTATGAAAATCAGTCCAATGTGCAAAAGGGTAGCATAATTGCTATTTCATTTGCCTAAACTACTTAAGGTAAACAAATTACTTGGGCTCAGCCGGGTAGTTCTGTTGCTGTACCTGGAGGCCCTCATGTTACTCTATCATTGTATCAGACACTGGATAGGTGGGAGCCGAATGATCTGAAATGGTCTCATGTACCTGTTGTTGGTGCTGGGTTCTCAGTCTCTCTTTTATGTTCAGGAAGGCTGTTCTGGATTTCTGTGCATAACTGCCTCACTCTAAGATGGCAAGAGTGGACATGCAATACAATGAATGTTCTAGATTCAGAAATCAAATGTCACCTCCAAGCCACATTGGGAAATGGGAAGGCTTTTGGAGTCTGCATACCTGCAAAAACCATGCACGTTGCTCACCATATCAATACCATGGGTTTTCCAAAGAGTCGTTGCTCGGGGAAGCTCAGAGGATTCCCAGTGCTATCAGTGAGGACACAGGTCGTCTTTGGGAGTTTATATGTAATGTGAGTGATGTTTATTTCTTCCTGGAGTCTGAAGTCCTCCCTCCCCAGCCCCCTTACCTCCCATCTGTGTGTAAGCCCAAAGATGACATGAGATGTCTTCCTAATTAATTGAGTCAGGCTCCCTCACTGAACCCAGGCCTGGCCAATTTCAGGTAATAGAGTCAGCCAGCTTACATGGAGGTTTCCTGTTCCTACCTTTCAAGCACTGGGATTGTAGGTGGTCACCATGCCTGCCTGGCTTTTAAATATGTCCCAGGCTCAAACTTGTGAGAATCCTCAGGCTTGTGTGGCAAGTGTTTATCCACGGATCCATCTCCCCAGCCCTAAAGCTGTTTTTCAATTAGATCAGAACTAATAAAGAGTATGGAGACATCATTTATCAGATTTTATATAAACTCAGTGAATGAGGCAAGCAGGGAATGACTGAACAGTTTCTAGGGGGTCAGCTCTCTTGAGTTGAAACATAGTACCATCTCTATTGTATCTCCATAGTAAAGAAATAGCCTTAGAAATTCACCACAATCTAACACTAATTCAAGTATTTCCATTTATTTACACGCGTGCGCGCGCGCGCGCGCGTGTGTGTGTGTGTGTGTGTGTGCGCGCGTGCGTGTGCATGTGTGCATACGTGTGTGTGTGTGTGTGTGTGTGTGTGTGTGTGTGTATTGTGTAGAGGCAGAACTGTGTGAGTCAGTGCCCACATGGCGATCAGAGCACAGCTTAGGAGAATTCATTCTCTCCTCCCACATGTGGATTCTGGGGATCCAATTCAGGTCACTGGGCTTTGGTGGCAAGTGCCTTTTATCCCATGAGCCATCTTACTAGCCCAGATTCAAATGTTTAATTACAGGAACCTCAGAATTTTTTTCTGGAAAATGATAAAGAAAAATGTAAAATAGGGCATGTCATAAATAAAGTGACATTATCATACGTGGACTCCTTGAACATTATGAGAGCAGACCTTTTAACAAATGTGAGATGTGGTGCACAAAGCACACGTAGTACACACATAATGCAGATGCATTTGTGTAAGAGATGTCTACAGGAAATGGGCCGCTCTTGGTTGACAATATGAAGTATGATAGAGTACTTAATAAGGCTGGCAGCCACGAAATGATAGCATAGTTTCATGCTGATCATATAAGGTATTAACCACAGGCATTTATGTTATTTATTGCTGTCATTATGTACTTTTTTCATCCGTGGAAATCTCTCAGAAACCATATTATTAGTTCAGATGACAAAAGATACTATTTCAGATTTGGGTTTAAAGCTTCTTAATGGTATTTTTATTATACATGAAACCACATACCATTTCAAGACCATGTCTTTCAATTTTTATGCTTATTAAAGTTGCAATTAATACTTATTCTCTTAATGGAAGACATATTTATGACATTACCTACTAAAGGATGAATACCTCTCCTGTAGAATTTGGCTTTTAAATTAATTATACATTTAAGCAGAAGAAGAGGAGGAGAAGGAGGAGGAGGAGAAACAAATCTTAGATGGAAAAATGCTTTATCAAAGATCGAAAAATGCTTTACCCAAGATCGGAAGATAGTGGTGGGCTGTGTAATATGCCGCTGTGTGTCTTCATTTCCTGCACATCTCATGTGGACATCAGCCTCACTGGACTGGCAGATTTAAAGCAAATCCATGGGGCATGAGAGAACATGGAGCAAGCAGTAATTATTTCAGGAGAGGAATTCTGCTCCTTTTTTTTTTGTTACTTTTCTTACAATGTCTTCTGCATTAAAACAAAGTTTAAAACAGCAGAACCCTGTCAAATGACCCTTTTCAATAGAAGAAATTCCAGTGCCTTTACTTTACACATATGGACACATGCTGCTTGAAAGCAAGTAAATGCTGTAATGGTTGATCTGAGCTGCTCAGTAGGTTAGAAAATATTCTTCTTGAGGCCAGGGTCATGTGTTCAATTTCCAGCTGGACAGTACAGTCTCACATAAAGGGCCTTGCTCTGAAGCCATGGATTGCTTTTTAATCCTTGTCCATCTCCCACTATGTATATTATTGCATATCAGAGCTAGCATCAGTCAGCTGCTGGCAGTCTCACGACATGCTAAGAGGCTTGGCACTTCTGATGATTTTCGTTGCTTTATTTGTTAAAGTAAGGTTAGAGAGACATCAAAGCTAATGTTTACTTTCGGTTCTACATAGCCTCACAGGCATTGGTTTGGGGAATTTACTCTGAGAAGAATTTAGGAATTTACTCTTCAAATCTATAATGAAAAGGAGCAAAGGAAACCTTAAGTAACACAATCTGGAGTATTGTCATCTTTTTTCATCCTAAAGTTCCTTCCTTTCTTGAATCTCTCGCTTTACTTCCTCCATCTTCTAGAGAGAATTTTGTTCTCATTTCCTAGTATCATTAGAAGATTGTGTGAAACTTCGTATAAACTTGAAGCTTCAAAAACAATGGAAATCCTCGTTTAAGTGTAAGTACAAAGGAGCTCAGTTTATTGCTTAGGAACTCAATGTTGCACAGTAAACACTAAGGAGCATCTCATTGAACTTCATGCAAGTGTATACTACATAAAACATTCTGACTTTTATTTATTTTATTTTTGTTTGTTTTTTATTTATTTTTGCAGACCGGTCTCATTATGTACCCAACTCTCCTAGAACTCACTATGTAGACCAGAGTACCCCTGATTCATCTGCCTCTGTCTCCTGAGTGCCAGAGTGAAGGCACTGACCATTGTGCATGACTCTATTCTGGCCTCTGAGCTTAGCTTTCTAAAATATTTCTCAAAGTGGTTAATGTTGGACGCAATAAATCAGTGAGTTTTTAAGCACATTCGCTTGCATTTTAGAGACCAGAACAGAAGCCCACTGAACTTAAATGAATCTCTCAGGTAACAATAAGTGAGGGTAATACATCAGCACAAGAAGTCTTAAGGATACTGACTTTAGCCACATGCTCGGGGTACTCATCTATGTGCAATTTCTTTATTTCTGGAGGATTATTCAAGTTTTTTTGTGTGTATTCTGCATCATCATAAATCTTTGTTTGACCTCAGAGTTTTTATTTGTTATAAGATTGTATATGAGTATGCTTATAGTTTATTAAGACCTCCAAGGTTCTCAAAAAAGGGTCTTGGAGCACTGACAGTGATGGGGACATATTCTAATTCATTTGGGGTTATCTTCTTCTCTCTGAAGCACACGAAGATCTCTTTCGCTGTTTAGAACAAAATCACAGACCCGAAGATGGAGTTCTACGTTGTCTCTTCAAGCCTATTGAAAAATCACACCGATGACAAAGAGTGGCCTTTCTTCAGCAGAGTGAGGTGAGTTGAAATCTTAAGTGTGGCACACGTTCAGAATTTGCAGATAAACAGTAGATAACAGCCCACGGGGAGACAGAGGAGGTGATAAGCGGTGTGTGTGTGGTTGGTCCCTGACACAATGTCAAGTGCAGAGGGCATCTTGGGTGAGGACAGCTTCCACAGGATGACCTGTGGTTCATGGATATGTTTATACCACGTCTCAAAAGCAAAACAAAACAAAACAAAAAAACCCTTTATGTCTAGGAATTCAGGGTAAAACCAAAGTGACTTGAAGGAGTATGTGGCAGTTCAGGTTCAGATGTGGAAATCTTTTCTCCTAGAAGTCCCAGAAGGCCACAAATTCCAGCATTAGCTGTACTTACTGACCGATGACCACTGCATATTGAAAATACAGTGGCTGCTTGTACAGTTTGTTTGTTGAAAAGGTGTTTCTAGGCAAACCTGAAAGTGTAATCTAAACATCGAATGTCGAAATACAATAATTGAACTTTTTTGACATTCTCCTTATTTAACTTCAAATTCTGCAGGCAGCGAAGCCAACATAGGCATATTCTTTAAAAATAATATTTCCTGGGAATTGCAGGCATAAACAATATCTACATTATTTATGTCCCAAGGTCCACCAGTTGTCTCTTTAGTTATCCAAGTGTGGCTGTCAATAAACAGAACAAAAATGATCAAGAAACACTTGTATTTTTGCCAGTGAACACAGTGTGCTAGCTGTACAAGGCTCCCAGTCACAAGTCCAGATCTGGTTCTTGTACTGGTTGACACTCTCCCTTGGATGTCTCAGAGACACCTCAAAATCAGCCTGGGCAAGACTGAACTCCTGATCTTCTCTCAGACTTGGCCATCCTTCAGTGCTTCCTATCTCAGTCGTTGGCACTGGCATCCACCCCCTTTGTGGCTCAGAAATGGGAGAGTCATTCTTCATACCTTCAGCTTCCCAGCCTTCCTGTGAATCCATCACAAGACCCTTTATTTTTATCCCTGCAAATTTTTAGATCTTATGAACGTTTTCCATCTTTGTGGCCTCCAACCCTAGTCCCAGCCATTGTCTCTGGTCTAGTTCCTGCCTTTGGACCAATGTGTGAGTCACTTTTCTTACCTCCAACAGTATGCCAGTGACCTGGTCAAAGCTTGAATCTGGTCAGATCACCTTGTTGTATCAATCCCTTTAACTTATCTTTAGCTGAATGAGATGGGCTTGGGGAGGAGCCTTGATCGCAACTCCCAAGCACCATGTAGTCTCATGCTACTCAGCCCCAGCCTCACACTCCCCTTTGCCCTCTCTATGTGCTAGCTGAATGGGATTGCTCTTCCTCTACGGTGTCACATCCACCCTATGGGGCTTTAACATAGGCTTTTCTCGGCCTGGAATAAATCACTCCCAACATTGCTAAGCCACATTTCTCACTTGGAATCATACCCTGAGCCCTGTGGTACTCTTTCTGGTAGCATTTCTACACTTTGTCGGTGTCACTAATTCCAGTAGTAACAGTAGGCCCTCTCTACCTCTTCTTCCCTCTCTACCTCTTCTTCTATGCTATAAATTTGATAAGATGAGTGGCGATATCTGTGTTCCCTTATCTTATGTTTCTGGCACCGAGTATGTGGCTGGGTTAGCAGTCACTTGATAAATACTGAAAGAACAGCTGAATACATAATTGAGGTATGAGTTTTTGTGAATTTTTTCCATAATGTCTTGATCTGTGACATGGAGGATCTTATACTTTTAAAAGTTTTAAGTTTTTTTTTTCTTTTTCCTAAGAGCATCCAAAGTATGCTTAATTTGAAACTAAATATGATTTAGAGAAACATGTTCAGTGGTGACTTGATACTCTATGAAAACAGAGTCGGCAAGAGGGGGTGAGTTTCAGGGAGCAGGGGGGGGGGGAGGAGAGAAGAGAAATAAACGTATCTTGAAGGAAAGCAAGGAGCAGATGGAATTTGGGTGAAGGGAGGGCAGAAGTGTGCCCCTGGTAAAGAGAATGTGACAGAAATCCCGAACCTCCACCAGGAGAATGCTTACATCTCCATTCCAAGAACACATACACATAGGCATACACACGAGCACACACCCACACTCACACCTGTAGACACATACACAAACACATGAAAAGCTAATGAGTATTGCACCTGTTTATAAACAGGTGAGCGAATGGAAGATTTTTGTGATCTGAACTCAGGAGTCATTCCGTTGTCTGTTTCTGTTTTGTTAGGAGACAGGGTCTCAATACAGCCCAGGCTGGCCTTGAACTCTCAGTTGTTTTGTATCAGCTTCCCAAGTGCAGGGTTTACAGGGAGACACCCCCCCCCACTTCATCTGACCTGAACTCAGGATTCTTGGCTCCCCATCTATTGTACCATTGTTCTCCCATCAGATTAAAATATTTCTATATCTTTTGTGTTCAAGGGTAATGAGCTAAAATTAACAATAAATTAAGTTTAACTATTGTTGAGCTTTGGTTTAAAATATTAAATCTCTGTAAGAGAATTAAAGGAGAGGAGAAGAAGTCTGCCTTGTTCTTCCCTGGCCTCTAATGGGCTTCACTGTGAACACAGCCTTTAATAAAAACAACCTTTGCAATTTTCAGGTTGCCTTTTAATATAATAATTTTGTAAATACATAAATTAATTTTCTCAAGTCTCTGTTACAGGAGCCTTGGCTCATGCCCAACCAAACACAAAATCTTGCAAACTTTTGATATATATTTATGTATTTGCCCACGGCGGCAGCTTTTCCAGAGCGGCCTAGGAAATGCACTTTCAGTCTCTGCTTAGTCCTCGAACATTCGCTTGACTTTAATAGGCTGGGATGATTTCAGCTTATAAATCTTCAACTGGAGGATAAAGTTCAAGTAGATAAAATCAAACAGATGTTGGTGGGAGGATTTCTTCATGACCCATAAAAGTGCTATCATCAAAGCTGAGAATCATTTGTTTTGAATTATTACACTGTTATCAAAAGGATTGTAACCGTCTGTTTGTTGAGGAATTGGATCTGTTTATCTGAAAACAGAACAAAGATGCCAGGCTGAGGCGTTCCTGGGAATGTGTGCTTCAAATGATGGCTGACACTCGGGAGTTAGGGGGCAGCTGAGACACTCTGATTGACATTTGTCAGCGACATGGGCGTCGGGGCATGCCATTCCAGAGTATCAGCCAGAACGTGGCTGGAGGCAGGGGTGGGGTCAGGCTGGGGAAACCCCAGAGGAAAACTAGAACGCTGGCTTCGAAGTGAAGAATTAGCTGTTAGGGAGCTGAAAATAACTCATTTTCTGCACCTCAGACGGCGGGCTGGGAAAGTGTGTGGAGACACCACTCTCAGAAGTCCTGTCCAAGAGCTGCTGCTGTACACAGACCATCCGCTGGTGTTGTGGAGGGATGCTCTCACTGCGTCTATGTCCACCCCTGCCTATAAAGCAGCTCTTCAAATGCCTTGTCCTTTGCATGAATTTAGTTTATAGGATCAGGCATGTCTAAGTATCTATGAACTTAAAAGGCAATGCATAAATGCAAAAACATTAAAATAAAACCTAAAGAAATGTCTTAAAACTGCAGACGACCGATACACTGAAACAACCTTCACTTAGCTATCAAGTTCCCATCATACACCGAGTACTGGCATAGTAAAATCTAACCTGACAGAAGGTTCCTTCTACACTATCTCCAGCAAAGTTTGAACATGATGGGCCATCTGCCTCCCTTAATACAACCAAAATTTCTTTACATCAGCCCTTGTATACGCTCAGTTCTTCCTTGTTGTTTTGTTTGCATTGTTTCAATAATGACAAGTGGTTCATCTTTTCTGCTCACATGTAGTATAGTTTTATTGTCATTTTCCAGACAGTATGGTGATATGTAAACAGTTGCATGTAGTCACAGGGTACACACACACACACACACACACACACACACACACACACACACACACGTGTATCTCCTTCTTACGCCTGAGGATAAAAGCCTCAGGTAAATCCTTCGTGAACAACAAAACTTCCACTTCTCCATGAAGCCAAATCCCTGTAGGATATAGTCTGATCTATTTCATAATACACTTAAAGAAGAGGGCTCCAGGATTTAAGATGCTGGCTTCTAACCTGTTCTTTGTCCAACCTGTAAACTGCAGGACCCAGGTTTGTGGACTTAGTTTTCTCCACCATAGATTAAGTGAGCGCTACAACAACACTACTATTTCACTTCTTGGTCTCACTGCACTGTGTAGACTGAAAGCTGTTGGTGGGTAAGGGACCTCAGCTACTGTGTGGTTCTACCTCCTGTAACATAGCTAAAATAACCCTACTTTCCAAATATCACTTCAAACACCTTTAGGTTACATGTGTATTGAAAAATAAAGCAATAGGCATGCTATTGATTTCTTACACTCTAACTCTTGGTGTCAAGTGTAGAAAAGAAATTTAAATTCAAGTAAGAGGATCAGGTATTAACACCTTTGCTCTATTTTCTTATACTTTACCTCCTTTCTCAAAAGCTTGTCTATGTTATCTTCAATGGCCACCAACTATGAATCTGGGGTTTATTCCTAGAAATGATTATCCTTTTGAGGGCAGTACCTAGATGATGTCTGAGTAGATGCACATTGATATTGCATGGATATCACTCTGCATCTTCTTCTCCATAAATCATTTCCAAATCTAATTTAATTGAAAACATGCAATGCTTTTATAATATTTTTTTTTTTGTTCAAGAAATTAAGCAAAAACAAAAGCATAAATAAGAATGTTACATGTAGGAACTGAAGTAATTCTTGGATGGAATTACAGACAGGAAGAGTGCCTGGTATAACTCCAACAGTAGTAGATGGCCAGGGTATGAGTATGTGGGTGGTGATGAGCATGTGGAAGTGGCATTGGCTTCCCTAGTCAGCTATTCTGGTGACTTTGCAGTGCATCTTGTGGTACCCACACCATTGGGAGGGGGCATCCCGGGCTCTTTCTTTCTCCTTTCCTCTTCTCCCAGGGAATCTTTAAGATAAATAAGCACTGATATGAATCATTTGAGGACTCAAAAGTGACCTTAGTGCTAAAGAGTTTTTGTTTGTTTATTTGTCTTGTCTTTTTGAGAAATAAAAAGTTAAAAAGCATTGGTCTATGAAATGGCTCAATGGGTAAGCCAGCATGTGGCAAATCCTAAGGCTTTAGTTCCCAGGATCCACATGATGGAAAGTGAGAACTGATTCTAGTAGGTTGCCTTCTGACCCATACCCCACAATAAATAAATAAGTAGGTAAATAAATAAATGTTACTTTTAAAAAAGAGCACTGGCCAAGTTTGATTTCTTTGATTTACCATGTAGCATTGATGCAAAAATAGTCAATAAAATACTGGCAAACAGACTCCAAGAACACATGAGGACAATTATCCACCATGATCAAGTAGGCTTCATCCCAAGGATGCAAGGGTGGTTCAACATACGAAAGTCCGTCAATATAATACACCATATAAACAAACTCAAAGAAAAAAAAACACATGATCATCTCACTAGATGCAGAAAAGGCATTTGACAAAATCCAGCACCCCTTCATGATAAAGGTCTTAGAGCGATCAGGAATACAGGAAACATGCCTAAACATAATAAAGGCAATTTACAGCAAGCCAAAAGCCAACACCAAATTAAATGGAGAGAAACTCAAAGCAATTCCACTAAAATCAGGAACGAGGCAAGGCTGTCTGCTCTCGCCATACTTGAAGTTCTAGCCAGAGCAATAAGACAACATAAGGAGATCAAAAGGATACAAATTGGAAAGGAAGAAGTCAAGCTTTCCCTATTTGCAGATGACATGATAGTATACTTGAGTGACCCCAAAGATTCAACCAAGGAACTAATACAGCTTATAAACACCTTCAGCAACATAGCAGGATACAAGATCAACTCAAAAAAAATCAGTAGCCTTCCTATATACAATGGACAAAGAAGCTGAGAAGGAAATCAGAGATACATCACCCTTTACAATAGCCACAAATGACATAAAATACCTTGGGGTAACACTAACCAAGCAAGTGAAGGACCTATATGACAAGAACTTTAAGTTCCTGAAAAAAGAAATTGAAGAAGATGTCAGAAAATGGAAAGATCTCCCATGCTCATGGATAGGCAGGACTAGCATAGTAAAAAATGGCAATTTTACCAAAAGCAATCTACAGATTTAATGCAATCCCCATCAAAATGCCAACACAATTCTTCACAGACCTGGAAAGAATAATACTCAGCTTCATATGGAAAAACAAAAAACCCAGGATAGCCAAAAGAATCCTGTACAATAAAACAACCTCTGGAGGCATCATGATCCCTGACTTCAAGCTCTACTATAGAGCTACAGTAATAAAAACAGCTTGGTACTGGCATAAAAACCATGTGGACCAATGGAATCGAATTGAAGACCCTGACATTAATCCGCACACCTATGAACATATAATTTTTAACAAAGAAGCCAAAAGTGTACAATGGAAAAAAGAAAGCATCTTCAACAAATGGTGCTGGCATAACTGGATATCAACGTGTTGAAGGCTACAAATAGATCCATATCTGTCACCATGCACAAAACTTAAGTCCAAGTGGATCAAAGACCTCAACATAAATCCAGCTACTCTGAACCTGCTAGAAGAGAAAGTAAGAAGTAGTCTTGAACACAATCTACACTCTTGAGAAGGTGTTCAAATAAAGAAAACAAAGTGATTTGGGAAGAGAAAAGGATCCAGGGAAGTGGGGAGCAAGAAAAGGAAATATGGGGTAACTATAAACGGTGTATTTATGCCAAGCAAATGCCACTATGAAGTTTGTTTTATGTGACTACTGTAGGTTAATAAAAACAAAGGAAAAAAATAAAATAAAATAAAGCCACAAAGCCAGGACATACTTTTGGCTTTCCTGATTTCCTCTTACTTTTTCATGTCTATTTATTTTGCTACAGGAGTGTTGTGTTTGATTGAGAAATGTCCCCTAAAGGCCCATGTATCTGAGTGCTTTGTTCCTCATTAGTGATGTTGTCACAAGAAGTTATAGAACTTTGACAAAGGCAGCATTGCTAGAGGAAGTCTGTCATTGAGGATGTATAGCCTTGCCCAACTTCCTGTTCTTTCTCTCTGCTTCCTGTGTATAGATATAAAGTGATAACCCAGCTTCCTGCTCCTGATGGCTCACCGTGCCTTGCCCACCCTTATGGACTTTAACCTTCTGAAACTGTAATCTGAAATGAACCCTTCATTCCTCAAGTTGCTTTTGGGCATGGTGTTCTATCACAGCAACAGTGAAGTAACCAAAACACAGGCCGTATCAAGGTATGGACAGAGGACAGAAGCAAAGGACCTTGATGAAATTGCAAGTTTGAAGTACATGTGGACCATGTTTAGGCACATTTTGATGGAACCAAATTCCCCAGCATTGACAGTCATAGGGAATTGGGGCAAACCCAAGCACTTAATAAAGAGAAGGAAAGACAGGAGGAGATAAAGAGGGGAAGGGGTGGGGGAGGGAGAGCGGTGAGGGGAGAAAGGAAAGCCAAGGGAAAGAGGCTTAATCATTCATCCCGAGTGCTCTCTGTGCTGGTACCTTTGGAAATCAGAATGAGAGTTGATAACTGGTCAAAGGCTTGTCAATGATCATTCTGATTGCTTACTTCCTTTGAACACCGTTAATACTTAACGGGAAGCATGAGGCACTTTAACCACATATAGGCCAAAGCTTATGTTGTTTGGATCTTGGTAGGTTTTTGTTTTAATTCTTTCTCTAAGGGTGCCAGCATTTATTTAAACTTGAATATTTTCAGATGACATTTTTGTTAAGGTTAACTTAAAATTCCAAAAAAATCTCACAAGTAGGGTGACAAGTTCACACAAGATCCAATGATGTGGCGCTCGCCAGCTGACCTCGTAGATGGGGCATTGTGTGTTCTAGTTTGCAGACTCTTCACCACCCTGGTGCTGAGGAACTAGCATTGCATCTACTTGTCTTACTTGCCTGGCCATATAGACATTTGAATATGTAAGTTTTAAAATGCTTTCAGGAAAAGCTTGAAAGTGCTTTTTTGTGAAACTGAAATGAGTTGAATTTCTGAGAGTTCTGTTTCATCAGACAAGTCACCTGATGGGAACCACTGCCTACCTTCTCACAGAGTTCCCTTCGAGCATCTCTCATCTCTCCAAGTAACGTTTTCTTTTCTAGATGAAATGAGATTCTCTTCAATAACTATTTAGTGTCATCTTATGATTTTCACCATCTCTTAAATTATACTCAAAACCTGCAGGGAGTCATTTCTGTGACTTTTAAACCGTTATTGTTATACATCTATTTTTCAGAATAATGTGCTTCATTATGATGATTTGGTACACTTCAAATATATTCAAATAACTCCCTTATCACCCTTCCTCTTCCTCCCTTCTCCTCATGTTGGACTTTTCCCCTTTCCCAAACAGTCTCCTACTTTCACATCTTCCTGTTTTTCTAGCCAGTTTCTGCTTGTATAATAAAACACATGTGCATTTTTGATAGGATTTTTTTTTTTAGTTAACACGATGTACTCTAATTGTGTTAATTTCCTGAAAGTGACATGAGTTTGGTTCTTCTTGACTAAATAGTATATCAACATGTGTATGTATCACCATTTTTCATCTGTTCATTTGCTGATGAACACCTGGGCTGAGCACACAACTAGAGACTTGGTTCATGTTCAGAGAATGACCAGAAGTAGAGCATTTGGTAGGGCTCTTCACGATCCAGTGGCTCCAGCACAGCTCTAAGTGGATTTAATGAATAGTTTATATAACATTTAGAGGAGAAATATGTATATAGTGACAGTTTTGTATTTGTCTGAAATTCATGGTTACATTTGACTCTTTTGGAGTCTCACCGTATGCCTGTTTGTCTCCTCATCTGCCTAGATATTCACATATGGCTTTAGCTAAGAGTGGCAGTCATTAACTTTAATGGACTGAGGAACCAAATCTATTCTTTCACTTGTTCACTTAACGTGTTTGTCTATAGAGCATTTATTTTATGGCAGACATTGTGCCAAAGGAATAGGAAGGTATAGGTCTTTTTTTTTTTTAATTATTCTTCTCTCACATATTACATCTGGACAGCAGTTTCCCCATGCCACCCCCATTCACCCCTCCTCTGTTTCCCTTCAGGAAAGGGCAGGCTTCCCAGGGATATCAACCAAACATGGCATGTCAAATTACAATAAGACTATGTACCTCCTCTCATATTAAGACTAGGTGAGGCAACCTAGTGGGATGAAAAGGGTCCCAAAAGCAGGCAAAAGAATGAGAGACAGCCCCTGCTCTCACTGTTAGGAGTCCCACAAAAAGACCAAGCTACAAACCATAACATATATACAGAGGACCTATGTCAGAACCATGAAGGCTCCCTGATGGTTGGTTCAGTCTCTGTGAGCCCCTACAAGTCCAGGTTAGTTCATTCTGTTAGCTTTCTTGTGGTGTTCTTGACCCCTCTGGCTCCTACAATCCTTCCTCCCCCACTTCCACAGAATTCTATGAGCTTGGCCTAATGTTTGGCTGTGGGTCTCTGTATCTGTTTCCATCAGTTGCTGGATAAAACCTCTGATGATGGTTATGCTAGGCTCTAGTCTACAAGTATGAGAGGATAGTAGAATATCATTAGGGATCATTTCATTGGTTTTTTTTTTTTGACAGTCATGTTTGATTCTATCCTAGGTCTCTGGGTTGTCCAGCCTTTGGGTCTTGGCCCCCCAGACAGTGTCAGGGGTGGGCTACCTCTTGTAGCATGGATCTCAAGCTGGACCAGTCATTGGTTGGCCACTCCTACAGTTTCTGAGCTACTTTTACCACAGCACATTTTGTAGGCAAGACAAATTGTAGGCTGAAGGTTCTGTGGCTGTGCTGGTGTCCCAGTCCCTCCACTAGAAGTCATTCCTGGTTACAGAGGATGGCCAAGTCAAGCTCCTTATCCTCACTTACTATTAGGTCACCCTAATAGATTCATGGGAGTTTTCATTGCACTAGGTTTCTACCTCACCCCAGAGATGTCCCAGTTAATTCCAGTTATCTCTTCTTGTCCTCTCTTCTTCTGTCCCTTCCTCCCCCACATGGTCCATCCTGTTTCCATTCCCACTCACCACTAGTCTACTCACAAAACCTATTTCCCTTTCCTAAGGAGAGTCATGTGTGACCCCCTCCCACCTTGAGCCCTCTTATAAGTGATTACATACCATGTTTGTCTTTCTGGGTCTGGGGCACCTCAAGGTGATTTTTTTCTAGTTCCATCCATTTGCCTGCAAATTTCATGATGTCATTGTTTTTATCAGCTGAGTAATACTCCATTTTGTAAATGTACCACATTTTTTTAAATCATTCTTTAGTTGAGGGACATCTAGGTTGTTTCCAGTTTCTGGCTGTTAGGAATAAAGCTATTATGAACATAGTTGACAAATGTCCTGTGGTAGGATGGAGCATCCTTTGGGTTTATGCCCAGGAGTGGTATAGCTGGGTCTTGAGGTAGATTAATTCCCAATTTTCTGAGAAACCGCCATACTGATTTCACATTTCTAAATTATTTCTAGCAAATAAGGATCCTTACAGAAACACAATGGAGACTGGTGAGATAGTTTTTAAAAGTGTGGAGATCCTTTGAGAAAAATCTAAATCATTCAAAGAATTTCAGTAAAATTAATCACAAAACAGTACTTCTCTAAAATATATGTATTTAACTACCAATGTTATACTTGCTTTCTTTTTTTGTTCAAAATATTTGATATCTCTTAATTTTGAAAATTAATAATAAGTTAGATAGAACATGGTAAAAATACTAGATGGAAAATGGTAAGTTGCTTTAGAGGAATAAAGTCCAAGCTTAATCAAGTCTCTACTGGCTTTGCTGGACTTTCCTCCACTCCTTTTGCATGAACACAGGGGATATCTGTTTCTTTTCTTGTGTCGCTGGGGTCCCTCATTCCATCGGTAGGTCACAGGGCTTCTCACCAGCAGTTTGTTGATAGCGGCTTGGTGGACATGCTCCCTGAGGAATGGGGTGAGACCCACCTCCAGTTTCTGTGAGGGGCTGTACTCACCCTAACAAGTGTCTTTGTGCCCTTAGAAGCATTGTATCAAATAATCAAGGAAAACACTTGAGCAGACTGCAAAATCAGACCAAGAAAGAAAGAGACTGTGGCGCCTACACTGGATGTCCTCTGTTTGCTGAGCATGAGGGTCTGTGTTTCCACTTTTTTTCTGGACCCTACAACTTAAGACCCTGCTTTATGTTGCAGTTAGACAGAGAGGACAGGGTATGAGATGGGAGAACAGTACCAACCTACTATATTAGTCAGGCTCAAGATGCTGGTGTGCCTCGATCCAAACTTGAGTAATGGAATTGCTTGGAATAGGCCTGTTTCTGGAAATATTTGGAAAGACACTCCTTCCTTTCTTCCCCCCTCCATTTTACATATACAGCAATTCTGATAATTCTTAATTAAAAAAGAAGAGTTTCTGAAGCTTAGAATAAATTGGAATGAACAAGCATAACCAATTTTAGCATAAAGATGTGTCTCCAAACACTTTACTGCTAAATCACAGATACACTTAGTAGGGGCCCTTTCTGTAGCAGAGCCATTGGTTTTATGCTTTGTTGTGGTTGGTAGTGGCATTTCTTTCTAATGGATGGTAATTTCATATAAAATATGTAAAGAGATTCAACACATGTGTGCGAATGCCTCCAAGCACAGTGAAGAGCTCCCATGAAGCAAATGTTATGTGTCCAATTAGTAAAATTATCTTCATCACAAAGTAGACCCAAAGAGCATCTTCATCTGAGAATTGATTACCATGCTGGAAAGGTACCAAATGTCTGCCGTCTTATTATATCCACTATTGTGATTTTAAACACTAGTAAATCTTCTTCTTCTTCTCCTTCTCCTCCTTCTTCTTCTTTAGCCGAATGGACTTCTTACTTTTTGTTCTTGACAAGTCATGATTTGTCTCCCATTGAGTGCATGGGCATGGGTGTTCCTCATCCAGGTGCCTCCCAAGGAATTCTTTTCTTTGGGTTGGAGCCAACGATTGCCATGGAGAGATGGATGCTGTTGAAGAAACCAGACCTTGCTGAAGGGGTGGGGAGATGAACAGGGTTAAGTAGATACTGCTCCCAAGGACAGCCATTGTAGACTTGTGTTTGGCTGGATCAGCAACTAGAGCTGTGGTAATTAGCGCACATTTTTAAATTATGGAATGCCAGGCCCGTGACATCCTTTCTTTTGACTTCCTTCTTTTTTCTTTTGCTTCCCTGGGATTTGTCCCAAGAAGAAAGCCAGGGGGAAAATGAAGTGAGAATTAGATGAAAGCTGCGTGCACTGCCGAATGCTGAGCCTACATGAGCTGCAGGATCAAGGAGCAGCACTGCAGAAGCTCTGCTACAGTTGCTGAAAGTAAGCACAGCATCCATCAGAATTGCGTCCCTCTCCGGTGCTGTCTGTTTCCAGTGAGCGTCACTGGTGCTGCTGCTAGGCACTCTGAAAAATAAAGGATAAAGAATAAATAACTGTAAGCCTCAGTGGCTCAAACAACTTATTTTCCAGAGTGCTAAGTGAAAGGCAGAGAGCTTGAACATGAACGTCTTGATTGGTGGTCAATGGCAGCCACCTTCTGCGTCCAGACGTCTCCTAACCAAGGAGACACATTCTTGAGTCTGAGTGACTCTCCTTAAGCATACAGAAAAGCACATAGAAAAGATATTTAGGGCTCCAGAGTGGTCCAGGTATTCTTGGAGTGCTTTGTAATTAATGAACCTTGGATAACATTGTATTTATATATGAAAAACATGTTTTTATACAACCTAGTTATTGAGCATTGGTTCTATATTACAAATGATAAAAAAAATTGATGCCTTTTGTTTGCCACAGTATTTGAAAGTTGGTGAACTGTAGACAGTTACTATCAAAACAGGTGTTTTCCTTTTTTACTGGAATATTATAGTAAACTTGTCATGCAAATGTGGGAATTATTTTATCAAAGTACTGCATGTTTGATTAGTAGTTGCTTTTCACCAAAATAACTATTAGCCTTGAACATGATGCAGAATCCAAAAGACAGACTTCCAGCTAATATATCATGCTGAATGACAACTGATGTAAAAATAATATCCGGTCCTTCAGCCATCAGCAGCCACAGTGGCCTGTTAGGGAAGCACCTGTGCCTATTTCTTCTCTTCTAGTGGGAGTGCTGAAAACTTATGGTCTCTTTGGGAATTTCAGTTTCCTTTATGATGCTGTCAGGGAATCCATTTGATGAAACTTCTAATTATAAGCCATTTTGGATGTTGGAAGCTCCTTCTAGCACACACAATCAAAGAGACTGAGAACCATCACTAGTCATTCTGAACAATTTTATTGGAATTTTATTGCCTGAAAGAACATATAAAAATTCAGTTTCTTACAGAATGTTCAAAATGACACCCACAACCTTGTTAAGAGTGTGACTCAGCCACTGAGCACTCACTGGGCACTGCTGTATGTGCATTATAGGATTATATGTTACTTATTTATTATTTATTTTATGTGTATGGGTGTCCTGCCTGGATAAATGTACGTGCACTGCATGTGTACAGTGCCCAGGGAGGCCAGAAGAGGGGGTTAGATTCCCCTGGAACTGGAGTTACAATAATTGTGAGCCATGTGGGTGCTGGGAACTGAATAGCAAGCCCTCTTAACTGCTGAGCTTTCTATCCAACCCCAATTTCAGTTTTTAAAAAATCCTCCCTATAATTACTGGGGAAAATACCGTTATTATTCCATCTGAAATGAAGGTGAAGAATTGGTCAAAGATTATGACAATAACATGTGACAAGAGAAGCATAGAAGTCAAGTGCCAAGGGCTTTTAGGCAAAATGAGTTGTCTTTGTCCCAGCTGATTGTATTGCATTCTAAGGTTTGAAACTTGTAAAAGTAATAAAAAATAGTAAATGCTATATTTGAAAATAGTAAAGACTTTTAGTTTCCACACAGCTTTGTGAAATCTTTCATTGCAGACACCTTTGGACATCAAATCGGCATCACCTTCAAAATACTGATGAATATGGACATAATAACCTGCAGACTGTGTGTGGTTGGGTTTCAAGTTGGGAATCAGATGATGTCAAACCCTCTCCCATGTGCACAGGCTTGTTTGTGTGCTTGGTTGTGCACACGCATGCGTGTGTGCAATTTTATATCAGCATAGAAAAGCATGTGGAAAGATATGTGGTTAAAATCCATTACCCAGGAACAGTGAGAAATGGGTAATGTTTCAGGTTATATGTGAACATGTGTGAGGAAGCCTGAAAAGACAAAATTAGAGAAAAATCAAGGAAAACACTGACAGGAAAAGAGCATGCACTTGAAGATTGATGCATAAATAATTATTGTGATATGAATTAGAGGAGCTCTGGCCTAGATATGAGAAACCATGGGTTCTGGTGCCTGTCTTGATAGCGGCTTACTGTGTTTCTGCAGATGTCACTTTCTTCAGTTTCAGTTTTGCCTCTGTAGAACGAGTTCTTTTGACTTTTTTGAAGAGTTGCTATGGTGACCAAGTGATATGGATCCAGGTATTTTGAAAACATCTTGGGCTATGCTTGCCTAGGCATAGCTCTGTGTATTCTATATCCATTTTTGATATTGATAATGAAGATTAGAGCTAAAAAGAAAAAAAATCACATTTAGATATCTGCTACCAGTTTTTTTCTCTGACCTCTTTTGTTAGTATTAAAATGAGTGTAGCTTTGGCTTCTGGAAAACTGTCTTGTGCATAGAATGCATTTTGATTAAATAGCAAATTATAAAGGGTTTTAAAGACTTAAACATTTAAATATGTCCAGGAGAAATGAGTTTACAGATTGTTATTGTATTTCGTTACTTTACTATAGTTAGAATTTCACACTAGTCACAATGAAATCCATGCACTAAGGTTAAGAAAATGTCTTTTTATGTAATAAAGAAGTATGGTGTTCATTTTAACACTTTAAAATGTTATCAACATTTAGAATAGAGCTAAGAAGTTTGTTGGTCTAGCAATGTAGCAGTAGTATATTATTTTCTAGTATTCACAGAGAAGTGTGGCTATCTTTCCTCATTAAAGAAGCTTCCCTTTACAGAAAATGGAGACCATTACAGAAAACCACAACTGGACACAAGGCAGAGATCAACAAATCATGGGTATCCAGCCTAAAGGATACATCTACATCACAGCTCCTGCATCTATGGCTCAGGGAACATTGCATAAGAGAGGTGGACATATTGTAGGAGCTAGAGGACCAGGAAGTCTGCTGTGAAGCAGTCTCTCTTAGAAATGGCTGCATAAACATGACCAGAACAATGGCAACATCAATTAGACACGCTAATATGGAAAGGGAGAAAAATCTCACTTGGTCCTACCCTTGGACAAAAAACTACAGGCAACTGATGACTACTGAGAAAGGGAGAGTCAACCAGTCCCAGGGATGAACCACCTAGAAAGGTATTTGTCAAGGCACCTGCAAGGGTTAAGAAGCCCCTTCCTACCCATCTCAGGCTATAGGAATTAGAGAGAAAGGAGCAGGAAGCTGTTGTAATTTGACTTGTCTCTTTGAATGGTATTTAATATATATATATATATATATATATATATATATATATATATATATATATATATATATTGTGTGTGTGTGTGTGTAAAACTTCACTTGAAATACAAATGAAATAAGTGAAAATTGGATTCCAATCTGAGTAACATTACAAAGTTTGTGTTTAATTTTCCATGCTTTCTCTTTCCTTCATTGATATTTAAAAATTATGATGTCAGTCTCCAAGAATGCTTTCTCTAGAGAGAAAGGAATTAGAAAATGGGATTTTCTTTCTGATATAGAGAGATATGAATTACTGGGCCAAGTCTTTTTGTTTAATAGTTCTGGAATTTTGTGTGATTTGTTATTTTTGTTTTAAGAGTCAGATTCTCACAGTTTAGCCTAGGTTGGCCTTGAACTCACCATCCTCCTGCATCAGCCTCCTGAAATTACAGGAGTAAGCTAGATCACAATTCTGGAATTTGGGACCAAGAAAGAACCTTTGAGAACATCTCATCTCATCCTGTCTTTCTATATATAAAGAATGAGAAGCCCGGCTTATGTACTCTGGGCCAAGTATAGTTGAGTCTTCAACTGACTTCCTTTGGGTAATAATGAGTATGCTTTGTTGACAATTATTTAACTAACACAATAGTTTTGAGAATAAATATATATTAAATATGGATTGAAATCTGTTTGTGATACCAAAAGCATCAAAGATGTTTTCATTAGCTAATGTTTCCTTGCTTTGCCCTTGGAATTTTAAAAAGTAAATTCATTTTCAAGATAACTGCTTAAATACAAGTGATGAAATAAGTGAGTAGGTTATTAAAATATTTTTAAGAACTGCTCGAAAACCACATGAACATAGCGAGTCTTAACTAAAAAACACCTCAAAAGTCAATGTGATTTAATTGTTACAGAATTTCCTCTTTTGTGCATACACCAGAGACATCTTCATCAGATGCTTTCAGTGTACAGATCTGAGGGAAATAACTGTGATGTAAATTGGGAATATCATTTCTCTTTAGCTGGAATTTCAATCTTAAGTTTTCTTATGTTGTTTATGCTTAATGTTCTGCTGTAAATAGACTACATAACATAGATACAATGAGTCGGTACAATGTAAAACTGAATAATGTTAAAAAAAAAAAAAGGCCAAGTGCTGGTGATATGCAGCACGAGGGCCGGATAGTCTGAAGGCTTGCACCATGACCACATTGCTGGTCTCCCGTGGCTGCACATGCACAGCCTCGTGACACTTCCCACTGTGAAGGCACAAAACATCCAATGACCTTGTAATTTATGAAGTTAAAAAACAGATACAGCCGGGCAGTGGTGGCGCACGCCTTTAATCCCAGCACTCGGGAGGCAGAGCCAGGCGGATCTCTGTGAGTTCGAGGCCAGCCTGGGCTACCAAGTGAGTTCCAGGAAAGGCGCAAAGCTACACAGAGAAACCCTGTCTCAAAAAACCAAAAAAAAAAAAAAAAAAAAAAAAAACAGATACAAAGAGTTGTACTGCCTGTAATGGTGTGAGTACTGTGGCAGCATGCCTGCCCACCAACCTCTGTGGATTGTCAGGTCATGTATGCTGCAGCTGGGATGCGTGTGTGTGTGTGTGTGTGTGTGTGTGTGTGTGTGTGTGTACAGTGATGCGTGATTTTTACACAGCTGATTTCATATTCTGTTTCTATCATAAGCATGATAGAATCTTAATTATCCACGATAACATCATTTTTTTTCCTATGAAATATTTTAACATCTGAATGGGGCTGACTTATGTTCTCCTTATGAAGAACATAATGAGGGGAAGGAGAAACACATGACACAGGCCGAGGCAAGGGGGATTTGGGTAGATAGTCATAGAAATTTCATGGTACACCATGCAGGATGTGTGGCCGAGATGTCCAAATCCTCCACGCTTGTGCTCTTTCCTGCTCCTGCTGTAACTGCTGGTTTCACTTTCTGACGGCATGTCTGCCTCACCCTCTCTCTGAGTATAGCTCCCGATCCTCTACATGGTCCCCAGTGCCCTTTCCTTACTACAGCCTTGCCTTCTGTGTAGATTAGACTTCTATACACCCACCACCTTGGCTTTATGCTAAGCTCAGCATCACTCATTTTACAGTTAAGTTCTCTGTGCATGAGTATTTATGGGTGAATTCAGTCTATAGAATAAATCTGCTTGGAATTTTAAAGTCATGACTCGGAGATTTTATAAACTTTCTCTTTCACCCAGAGCATTCAAAACATTTCATAATGCCGTGATTTCGGGGAAGCAATGGTCTTAATGTTGAGTGGTTTTGTGATCTAAATGTCAATGTCTATAGTGCAATGAAAAAGTACTCTACAGTCTTCCAAATATACATCTACACACGCATATCTCACTTCTGTAAACTAAATTAGATGGGATGTTTTAGTTTCCAAATTCATTTTCATGTGTTCTTTTATAGATCCAAGGAAAATACATAGATTTCTTCTTCCTTGGCCATATAATAACTCATCCACTAATTTGGGTGTTATTGCTTCATTAGCTATACCTTTCCTTAACTTGTATAAAATTAATATAATTAGTGATAAACAGGTATTCCAAATGGCAACATCAAAGCAAAAGCACATTTGGCAAAACTAGCCAGGTCTACCTCAGTGATGTATATATCAGAGATCATTCAAGTCTATGCCGTTAGAAGGATCTCTGTGGGGGAGAATGGGAGGAATAAGTGAGAGTCCAGGAGAAGGAGAAGTTCAGAATGAAAATCAAAGCAATGAAGGAAGAGTCATGGTGCAGCAGTGGAGGGTGAGGTCACAGTAGGCAGACCCCCTAGGAGGCAAAGATACAGCAAAAGCAGGAAAGACTTTCATCATTCACAAAGAATACTGGTGGTATGCTTCATAAGGCAACTGCTAGGATGTCTTAAGAGAAGTAAACCTAATCATACCCTTGACTCAGTAGGATACTCAGTACTCGCAGAAAATTCTTTTAAGGATAAAATCACCTGAACTCATATAAGAGAAATCATACATACAGTACTAAGTTCATTAAGACAGTCTTCCTAGGTTTTCTTAATTGTGAGAAAGTAAACGATAGAGGTCTAATTACATGAAAGTAGTTTGATTGTAGCACATCAACAAATTGGAGAAAATGGACATTCTTGTATATAAGAATTATGTTGTTAAAATAGCACTTTAAACCACATTGTAACAGTTCACTAAGTCCAAATGCAGAAATGCACAAGATAAGAGCTGGATGTGAACAGGGAACATACAAGCTGTTGCTTCCTAATGTGCCAAGATTCAGGGTGCTTTCCACTTGGAAATGGGTTGCTTGATGACAGATTATAAAATTTCATTCTCAAATATTATATAATAGAGGGTAAAATTTAAAGGAAAAATGACAAATTGATAAGGAATAAACAGAAACTCTGGGAAGATGTTACTTGTACAGGAATGTGGCTGGGGGAGAGAAGAGGTGCCATATAGTGATGGAGCATGTGAAGCAGAGGCAGGAAGCAGATGGTAGGCCAGTAGCTACCAAGATGGGAGAACTGCAAGCTTAATATGGAAGATGAAGACACCAATGCAGGCCAGAAGATTGAGTATTTTTAGAAAATATCATGTAAGAGGTTAGCGGAAGAGGTCCATCATTAACTTATTCAGTACTGAGTGCTGAAAATGTTGCATATCCACACATACATAAAACCAACCAACCAACCAACCAATCAACAACCAACCAACCAAACAAAGAACCCGATATAAACCAACCATGCTTCCTGCCTTTATTGGACATATTGACAAGTGTGGGAAATAGTTTAAGCAAATGAACACAAAAAACCACAAATTGGATTAAGGAAGGTGCAAGATATGTACAAGTGTGGAAACAGGAACGTGGTGGTCAAGGGAGCCCACTGTATGGCACACTGTTTGGTGGAAACTAAGAGTGCTGTGGGACAAGTTCGCCACGGCAGAGAAGAGGACCAGCACGCTCAAGAGAGCAAGGTTGTGAGCGGGAGAGACCTGCATGTGTCCTGTATGTGAGAGCAGGACATAGTGCAGGAGATACCATGAACGAGGGGTAGAGAGACACATGATGATACATTTAAGATTGACCACTGTGTTTGGATAACCTATCAGTGTTTACCCCTGGAGAAAACTGAGTCTTCCTCTTTAGCTATTAATTTTTACTAATTCATTTAGGGGTAGGGTATCGTAGGATTTCCCTTGTATGTGTTGGCATGCAGAGTGCTGGTATCAGTAAACAGGTCTTGCTTAGAGACTATATCATTGAGGCTCTCTGTTTAGCATCCTTGTTGTATAGAGAAGATACAATCCAGTAGCAGGTGTCCTGTGTTCTGGCCCTTACAATCTTATTGCCCATCTTCTGGGATGTTCCTTGAGCCTTAGCTACACAGTGATGCTGTAGATGTACCAACTGGGACAGGACAGGCCACAGTTTACTTGTTCTCTGCATATTGACCAGTTGTAGATCTCTGTAGTAGCCTCCATCCACTGCATAAAGAAGCTTCTTTGATGAAAGATGAGAGACTTACCTGTGGGTTTAAGGATGGATGCCTATGTTTGTGTGTGTGTGTGTGTGTGTGTGTGTGTGTGTAAAAAGTATAATATATATTTTACGATTAGAAAATTTTATTGGTTTAGGAAAGTTACAGGTACAGTAGGAGCTGTTAGGTTCTATGAACTCACTAGCCACAGGCAGTCGGCTAGGTATATTAGTTATTTTTCCATTGCTGTGCTAAATCATCATGAGTGCTGAGCACATAAAGGGCCTGGGCATGCCAGAAAGCACCCAGTCAACACTCTGGCCTTGCTCAGCCCTCGATGGACCCGGTCATGCTGGGAAGTGCAAAAACAATGCTGCATCCCTGCACCTGGCTAGGCAAGGTGGGAAACAAGTAAGTAGATGGTGAAGTGATGGAAGAGAAAGAAGCAAGCCAACAAGTGGTGGAGAAAAGGAAGACAAGCAGTTTGTGCACTGTGAAGCTCGGTAGAACTGGAGACATGGAGGCAGTTGCTGTTCTTGCTCCTTGGGTAAAGGTCAATTACACTGCCCATCAATTGAGCCAGTCACAAACATGAGAGCTAGTGGGCCTGTGCCTTCTTTCTTTGAGAAACTGATCACTGTCTCAGTCTCTGACTCCCAGAGTTGCATCCTAGCCCAGGAGGAAGAGCAGTATCTGCAGAATGGAGACCCATGACTGACTGGACCTGCCCTGTTGTGTTTGCTTCTCATCACTGACCTAGCTGCTGATGTCTCTAGTCATTGGTGGTGGCAGTTCAACCACAAGACTGGCTGACTCTACGTTGAATTACAGTTTTACTATCCTGGGTCTAACTTTGGCCCGAGATTTATTTCCTTTGGATGCTTTGGGTTGGACAGACATTTGAAGACACCCAGAGGCCCCACCCACTGTGTGGCCCGTCTGTAGAATGAGCCACTATAATGTGCAAGTATGGAGTGGAGAGAGGGGAGAGAAGGAGAAGTGGAACAGATTGAGCACTATGAAGAGACATGGATCTGGAGACTCAAGGGTGGAGAGGAACAGCCTGATGTGAGTAGTCTGGGAAGTTACCCAAGGCCATGGCGAAATCCCAGCCAATGTGCCACTAAGGGCCATTTCTAGGTTTGTAACCATATAGCAGCAGGGCTCCTCATAGATGTCCATGGTCCATATTACCACCAAAGGCTCTGTGGATGTCCCTGGTCAGGACTGCAGCCTGGGATCATACTGATATCAAAGGGTTACACAGAGTCGGCCCCACCGCTCACTGGCTACAGCCCTGCACCTCCCCTGGGCAGCACTGTAGAGCTGGCCCTGGTGGTCTGGGTGCGGGTGAGCCACCAGGGGGGTGTGAGAGCTGGAGAACTGACCACGCCCCTTGCTGCCTGCCTGTGGCAATGGATGAGTTGGCTGGGGCAGTGCTGGAGAGCTAGCCCTGGTGGTGAGGATGTAGTAGAGCTGGAAGACTGGCCAACTCAGCTACCACCCATGCCCACCTATGCCCAGATTCAGAGCTATGAGTTGGCCTACCCCAAATCCACTCCATCTGTAAACTGCTGGATCATGTGAAGGAGCTGGTCCTGCAGATCCAAAGCTGTAGGATCTCCACAACACAGGTCAACAACAGGATATTCAGGAGGAGTCCCAGTGAGGATCCAGTATTCATAGTGTAGCAGAAGCCAGAGGTCTCCAACCACACCTATTACTCATTGCAATGAACATTTGCAAGTAAAGATGTATGGACTTAAGTGTATACTGTGTGACTCACGGTGACACACCACACTACAGCTTCCATGACAAGATTGTGTTTGTCTTTTTTTTTATTTTGGTTTGTTTTTAAATTTTATTTTATTTTGGGGAGAGAGGTTTCTAGGGCAGTAGATGGGTATGAAGGGATGGAAAGATAAGTGAGATTTGGGTGCATGATGTGAAATCCACAAAAAAATCAATAAAAAATAAAAAAAAGACCAAAGAAAACATTAAGGATTAAAAAAAAATAACATTCATATAACACATTTTTTTTTTTATAAGACCTGGCTCATAGAATCCCTGCCTCAACTGAATGTACCAGGCCCTGCTGACTCCCCACAGGAGGCCTTATCTTGTTGGAGGAGGGAATGGGGGATGGGTTGGGGGAGGGAAGGCTGGGGGGGGCGGTGGAAGGAGGGAGGAGAGGGGGATCTGTGGTTGATATGTAAAATGAATAAAAAACTTCTTAATAAAAAATAAATCACCATGACCAAGGTGACATAAAAGAAAGCATTTAATTTAGGCTCATAGTGTCACAGGGTAGAGACGATGATGACGGAGGGAGGCATGGTGAGAGGTTGCTGGAGAAGCAGCTGAGAACTCACATCTTGATTCTCAAGTGAGCGACAGATTGCATGTTGGGAATGGCGGGAATCCTTCGAAACCTACAAGCCTGCACCCAGTGGCACACCTCCTCCTTCAAGGTCACCCCTCCTCCTACTTCCCAAACAGTCCCCCAAACTGGGTCCAAGTATCCAAATATGTGAGCATAAGGGGGGCATTCTCAATCTAACCACCCCACTAGGTTAACAGTATCGGGCATGAATTCTCTCCTACTGAGTGGAACGTTCTTTAGTCCAATCAGATGGCTGCTGGTTATCCCCAAGATAAGAGTGCCACCGTTGCACTGTTGGGAGTATCCTGCCAGGCAGGTTATTGTTGCCGTTCGTAGGCTTTACAGCTGGGTAGGATTCCTGATTGCTCCGCTCCCTTTGCAGCTTGCTTGGCACCTTCAGATACCGTGATCGCCAGTCCTCAGGGAGGAGGCCGCCATGCCAGAGAGCTGTTAAGTGGGGCTACACTTGAACCTGCCCCAAGGTGGACTGGGTACAAGAACACAGCACGGTTAGCTGAGTGCTGGCCCACAGTCCCAGGGATGGCTCTCTTCCCCTCTGTTTCTGTTGTCTTCAGGCAAAGCTTAGGGATCTGACAGAAAGTACTTAGCTGAACAGAGACTACTGAGAGTTATTCTTTTCTGCTGTTCCAGAGAACATTTTGTTATCATGTGCTTTGTTACACACGTATTTAAAAAAAAAAAAAATCTGCCACAATATAGGGAATACGTATGAAAATTTCAGATTACTTAGATGGTAAATAAGCTTAGTAATCTGGGTATGGGGATCCCTGCCTCTGCTCCTAGTACTCCAGAGAATGGGGTAGGAGGTCATGAGTTCAAAGTAAACCTGAGCTACATTTCGGGGTCTCCAAAAATTCAAAACAAACAACAAAATATAGCTTGTGGACTTCACAGTCGAGAAAGAGGTCAAAGGTCAAACCAGTCAGACACCTACACAAAGGGGGAAAACTAACAATTATGTAAGAAAACAAGAATACTTTTTATTTTTTTTAACAGAGATTATATAAATGTAATATATTAGAAGAAAGCTTGTCAGGTGGTGGTGGCACATGCCATTAATTCCAGCACTTGGGAGGCAGAGGCAGGCAGATCTCAGTGAGTTGGAGGCCAGCCTGGTCTATAAAGTGAGTTCCAGGACAACCAGAAACGTTACACAGAGAAACCCTGTCTTGAAAAACCAAAAAAAAAAAAAAATGCTTTAGGACTAGGTATAATTTCTAAGTGTATAATTAGTATTTATGTAATGGTCATGAGATTAGAAAATTAAAATTGATAATTAGAAAACTATCTGTAGAGTTCCATAAAAAGTTTGTTTAAAATCTCTCTTAGCTGTGCTGTTTTAGTTAGGCTGAATTGCTTGGGCTTCAAAGAATAGTATCGTGTATCTTTTCTAATTTTGTGTTTTTATTTTGCATGCTCTCTATATAATATGCACATCAATGCAAATATCATGTGACATTTCTTCATGTGCATGCTCTTCAAGTATATAATTTTCTTTCCTAGTAATATTACTGATTGTCATTAAGGAATATTTATAAAAAGTTTTGAAGACGAGAAATGGCTGTAAGTGGTTACTTTCCATGTAGCATGAGGAGATTAGGCTCAGAACTATTAATAATGCCAAAGACACAAGTATCACCTGGAAGAAAATCTTGTGTAAAACATACATATGTAGTGAATGCTTAAACATTTCATTAAATGCTTTTAAAACGGCAAAATTAGTTTTAGATATTCAGCTAATGCTTCCTTAAATATCGACTAAGGTGATTGTACCTTGTTCTAGTTTACTTCGTGTTGCTGTTATGAACACCACTACTAAAAAGCAACTCGAGGAGAAAAGGGTTTGTTTCATTTTATAGGTTATAGCCCATTATTGAGGGAAGGCAAAGAAGGAAGTCAATAGAGCAACCATAGAGGAATGCTGCTTACTGCCTTGCTTCTGGCTTGTTCATCTACTTTTCTTATATAGTCCAGTCATAAACATCTAGGAATAATACTGCCCACAATGAGCTGAGCTCTCCTACATCAATCATTAATCAAGAAAGTACTCCATAGACTAATATGTTAGAGGCCATTCCTCAGTTGAGGTTTTTCTCTTCCCAAGTGACTCTTGAGTTGTATCAAGTAGACAGCTGAAGCTAACTATGGCATGAGTAAGATCTTTTGGCTAATGAGGATGAAGAGGCCTGTATATAGTTTTATTTCAGTAAAAAAAAATTGACATTGATTCACTGTGTCTCTAGATCTATTGAACAATGAACCACACAAACACAGTGCTATCATGCTATATCACACAGAAGGGTGGGATTTTCAAGCACATTAATTCTGATCATACAAATCACTTTGTAAATGTAGAAAGTAAAGGTATTTTGCTTGACTGTTCATTCATCATGTATTGTTTCATTTTAGAAATGTGTTGCTAAGATGCTTTGTTCATCGTCATAATAATTATAGATTTACTTGAAATTAGCACCATATTACCTAGTTATTCATTAATAACTTCGCAAAATACTGTATAATGTTATATACACATTGTAGCCACACCAGACACCATCTTTTTCACAGTTCACAGTTGTATTCACACATCTGCAGTTCTGATTCATGTGTGTTTTTGCACAGCCAGTACCACCGTGAAGATGAAGGCACTTTCAACCCCAGCACGCACTCTCTCACAATCATGACGGCTTCTTTGATATGTTTGCTCTCTCCTCACACTCCCACCTTTAACTCTGGGCAGCCATTCATCTGTTTTCTGGTTTCACAATGTCATTTCTAGAATGTCATATAAATGGAATCATAAAATACTCATTATTGAGAATTGAATGATGGGGCTTGAAATTTAGTGGCATAGCTTACTGCTCAAAATAACCTAAACATAGTTTAGTGCTCACAATAATTTTTGGATTCCCCCCACTCCTTCTCTTCCTCTTCTTCTTCCCCCTCCTCTTCCTATTCTATATACTGTGTGTTAGCGAGACTCTGAACACTGTGGCAGTACCCTTAGACAAGCAGCTTAAAGAAGGAAGGTTGGATTTCAGCTCACAGTTTCCGAAGGTTCTGTTCCTGGTCCATTGGATCTATGTGCTTGGCCACAACATAATTGTGGCAGGACCATGTAGCAAAGGAGAATTTCTACATCTCATTGCAGACAGGAAACAACTGCAAGATAGGACCTAGGAACTAAGTAGAACTCTCTCCCTGAGCACACTGTTGGCGTTCCTTTAGCTATTCCACCTCCTGTCATTTTCACAACCTTCCCAAATTGGACAACCAGCTGAAAATTCAGTCATATGAGCCTTTTGGTGCATTTCATATTCAATCCATAACACTTTTAATATAACATTTGTGTCAAACCATGATATCTACCATTAGTACATCATGGATGGTTTCTTGGAAGGAGAAAGAATCAAAAGAAAAGACCAAGAACTTCTATCCTTCATCACCTACCAAATACCTCAACTTCTGTATCTTTAATCCATTCTCATACATAGAGGTTAGCCAATACATGTTGCTGGAGAGCTTCTCTCCAGATCCCACCAAGCCCCGCAGTCCCACAACCCACATATAAAATAATCACTCAGACGCTTATATTACTTATATACTGTATGGCCATGGCAGGCTTCCCGCTAATTGTTCCTATATCTTAAATTAACCCATTTTTACAAATCTATACCTTGCCACGTGGCTCGTGACCTACCGGCATCTTCACATGCCGCTTGTCCTGGCGGTGGCTGGTTCTCTCTCTCTCCTTCTTCCTGTTCCCTCAATTCTCCTCTCTCCTTGTCCCACCTATACTTCCTGCCTGGTCATTGGCCAGTGTTTTATTTATATAGAGCGATATCCACAGCAAATACATACAGTATAGATATTCTTATATCTTCTTCATTGATTCCTGATCTAACAAGAACACTGGATACTTATTTAGTGTGCATGACTTAAATATACATAGATAAAACATTATTCAGAATACATTATAATTGAAATTATGTCTAAATCATATACTATTTATATATACTCATCCTTTCAAAATCAATAGTTTTAAAACAATTTTACTTATTATTATTATATATAAATATGATAGGTGTAGATGGATACTTGGTAGGAATGTGGAAGTCAGAATACAACTTTGTGGAGTCTGCTCTTTCCATTCACATTTATATGCATTCAGGGGGTTGAATTTGGGTCATCTTAGTTGCATGGCAAAGCATTATACTTGCTGAACAATCTTGTTGACCCTGAAATCAATAGATGTTTGATTTATGTTCATGAATTTAACCATATCTTTTATTGTACTGGGGTTTGAACCTAAGAGCTTGAACATGTGATTCAAACAATCTACCACTGAGCCACAAACTCTGCCAGAAAAAGTATTTAATGTCACATTCCAGGGGATATGTATTCTCTGATATCAATTTTCTACCATTGTAATCATTTTTTATGCTTCTATGCAGAAAAAATAATTTTCAGTCAACCCAAGTGTTTTTAAATCTTAAATGTTTAGCAAAATATTGGCAAAAGAATGATCATTTTACAATAAAAACACAAAGAAATTGAGGGTAAGATTTGTGTATATATCTCATCATTTTGTATGACTAACCATAATTTCTCACAGCACATTTTTCCTTCACAGTAATCCAGTGTTTGCCTATTTAACAAACTAAAGCCGAGAGATTATGTGTCCCCTAAACTTCTTAGAAGAATTACTTGGCATCAGAATGTGCCTGCTGGCTTTTAGTCCTAATTGCTTTATATTTTATATATGAGAAAGCCAAAATTTTAAAACATGCTTCCATATCATTGTGCTCTCTTAAAAATGAGAACTTCTACAAATGTTTGTTGTAATCATGCCCCTGAAGATATCTCTCAAAGGCAAGGTTCAGTTTAAAAACCATAATGATGACTTTGATGAAAAAATTTGACATTATAAAGTGAATCCATACACACTAGTTATGGAGCATGTATAATGGCATCATTTACTTTGTCAAGGTCTTTAGCAGATCTTGGAAGCTGACTTATACAGACACAATCAAACCAATACCATAGGTATCAAAGTATATATCAATACATTGTATACTTCAAGCTTTTCTCTACAGAAAACTAGATCTGGGCTTTAAAATGGTTATTTTTGAAATTTGGAATGAATTTGTTGATATTTTATATATGTTTGTTGTCCTGAGTATCATTATATTATTATTCTTTTGGGTAGGCAAAGGAATAAGGCACATACATGGAGAATCTTCTAAGACCTAGTTGACCAGTGAGGTTCTGTGAGCTAAATTCTCATGGTGGATGAAGCCTGAATCATAACTGAGATCTCAGTGAGACATTTCATAAAAATTTACATACTCTTACTTTGGTTTTCAATATTATTCCATAATTTGATATCTCTCTCTGCCTAGTTTCTTCATTTTATCTTATAAACTCTTGGAATGTAGGTGTGGTGGAAGATGAGGTGATTCTATAGGAAGAGAAAGAAAGTAATTGAAGAGTGCTTTAGGGAACTTTAAATATCTATTGTCTACCTATCATTTCTCAGTCTATCAGTCACTGTATACATCCATCCTCTCATGTGCTTGCCCATCTCTGCATCAGTCCTTCTGGCTATCAAACTGAGTTATCTAATCCATCTACCTATCCGTTAATCATATTTCAAACGATCATCACTTATTTCGGTTTCAGTTGGAATGATGCTACCTCCTGTTGACAGATAGTGTTACAGGGCTTGTTGTAGTTACCACGTTCCACACCCTTGTACTCAGAAAAGAAAAAGACATGATTTATCATAACCACACTCAGTGGCTCTGCGTACTGTGGTTTCTCCTATTGGGTCCTGACTTGGCTTGCTCACCAGCCATCTCTCCTATTGCCTCACTTTTTGAAATGGTTCCACAGATCAGAGATTGTAAGTATATACACAGAATTGCAGAGAGTTTTGAAACACTTAAATGATCCAGAATGTTCCATTCCAGCCTATTCAGGTGTTGTAACAGTTGGTATTAATGTGTCCTTAATGTTCATTAAGACCACTTTTCTAAGGTACTGAATAATTATTTTAATTGCATATCTGATATTTATGTAGTTAGGTAGTCATGAAATATATTCCTTAAATGATGTATTATTGGAATACAAAGATAATATTATTAGCAAAATTAAATTGTGATATTATATAAATTTCTTTACCACATTTTATGTCTTAAAGCATGTGCATTTTTCAATGGGTCAAAACTAATGATTTAATTAACCAAACCTTAGAGCAACTTATTGTAACATTTTGCCATAGTGAAATTTTGTCTTCAGATAAGAAATTATAACACTCTTTTTTTTAAGACAGTTTCTCTGTGTACCTTTAGAGCCTGTCTTGGAACTCAATCTGTAGACCAGGCTGGACTCAAACTCACAGAGACCTGCCTAATTATAACTCTCTTAAAGGACATAATCAAAAGTCAGCTGAAATAGCTACCTACTCCTGTATTTGTTTTCAGTGACAGCATTTAGCCAGAACTCAATCCATTGATTAAAATATGTGTTTTCCTCTTGCTTCTTCTGAGTACATTAAGTATTTCAGAATCCAAAAGTAAATTATTACAAGAAAACATGAAAGTTGCTGATTTTAGTCATCATCAGTGCCTCGGTTTTCCCTTGCATGTGTCGCCAATTCAGAGAGAGGGGTGCTCCACAGCATGGCACATCACAGCTTAGAACTAAATCCACTGGCTCTGAGATGACAACACAAGACTGGACCCAAACGAGAGTTCGTGTCCTCTGTCAGGAGTGATGTAGCCTCACTTTCTGATGTTGGTCTTAGCTACAGACCAACTATAGGAGGAGTTTTCTGAACAATGCAAACCACTTTGTAGAGCGAAGTTTAATGAAGAGAGTGCAAACAAGGCTGTTTGAAAGAATGTTATGGAAAAATACTCTCCCATTTATAATTACAAGGTTTTAGAAAATGGATGTGAAAACATTTCCTAAGTTTTCTAGGAGTATTGTTTAAACACATATTGCATAATTGGAACTATGTAGTTACTTTGTTTTGGGAGTACTCAATTTTAAAGAATTGATTTTTTGAATCAGTTCTTTAAATGAAATCAGTTAATATTTATCATTAATATTAGTCTTTTAAAATCATCACATTACTAAATTAGGTAAATTCATTATGACCTCAGAGCTGTTCATTTGAGTATTTCTGTGCTAGTGATGTCAAAGAATAAACAATTTCTTTATTTCTTCTGGCCTTGAACTGACACGGGCTATTCCAGGTCTTGGCAGTTCTGGCAGAAGGATAGGTTGATAGGAACTTTGAGGTCATGGGAGTATTCCCAGGTACAGGAACCCATTCTAGAAAATGCAAAACATTCCTGAAGACAAAGATTTCAATAGACCCAGTACTTTGAATGTTAACAGTGGACATTGTACAATGCCACACTGTGAAAAGTAGTCACTGCAGAGTTATATGATAAACAGCAAAATAAATTTAAACTGCAGTGTTCTTTTCCTTAATGTGTAGTATGGCTTTTTAATGAGCCTATAATCTGCTTCTTATCATCTCACATGCAATATAATCAGACTAGTTTACCTATTCTTAAAAGAAAAAAATCTCAAATGATGTCCAGGGCCATCAAATCTTTAAAAGTTATATTCATTGTCCCAATTTAAACATGTTCCAAATATTCAAGACATATCATATCCTACCAGTGTGTGCCTAGGCACGATGATGAGACACAAACACAGAGGCTATCAAGAACTATATATAATTTGTATACCTAAAATGTGGATTTATCATTGAGAAGCCAAAATAAAATTATGCCCACAATTCTAAAATTTTAATACTGTACATGATTTACAGAGGTTGTGACTTGTTGGCTGTTAAATGTATAATACCTACTGTGAAGCTAGTAACACTCACTTTTGTTTGTGTGGAAGGCCCTGGTTGTGATGGACGTCGAGTTGGAATGGTGTTGAAATGAAGGGAGCCATCCCAAAAGAGAGATGAAAAGTTTAGCCTGCCATGCGTCGATTGCTGGCTTTGAAGTGAACCACCTTTGCGGCCCGTGTTTTTCTTACATCGCATTGTACTTTGACTCATGGGCTACTCCTAAATCCATCCCCTCCCCACTTCCTAAATAGTTCAGCTATAATGGGAAGCTTGTTTTTCTTTTCTTTCTTGTCTACCTTTTCTCCTTTCTTGACAATTTTGCTTTATTCCTTAACCCTCCCTCCTGACTCAAAATGAAACATAAAAGCTTTTTGACTGTAAAGCAATTTATAAAAAGTCTGCTTTCTCACTTGAAAGGAGGGGCACCTCTCTTCTGCATTGTATGACTTTCCTTTTAAACAATACTGCAGCAATGAAAACATATGTCTAAAAGGTTGGTGGAAAATTGACTTAAATACTTTAAAATTAATGGTTCATTAACATGTCTCTTTCTTCTGGTTGACCCATATTGATTTTAGAGCCCTGTATAAAATGTGGGTGCTAAGATCAAAGTTTGTTACAAAAATAGAACACTAAAAATTCTGAAACTATTTTAGAACTCTAACAATATTCTTAAGCTTGTTAGTGGGATATCATGGAAAGAATGATAATTATCATATAATAACAATAACAACAACAACAACAATAATAATAATAATAATAATAATAATAATAATAATATAAGATTATTTTATTGCTCAACTTCCTCTCCCAGTACTGGGAAGGCTAGGGAGGAAGAAGAGCTTCAGGTGTACTGTGAGTACAGACAGATGAGCTGAACAGTATGAATGGATATGCAGCCATTATCCCATTGTAAGAATTACTTTCTTATATTAAAGAACTTGAAGAGAACCTAAACTGAATGGGTAATTAATGTAGGAAGGGTAATAACAGTGACAACAAAGCAAATGGACATTTAAAGTGAATTTGTTGTTGAGGATGTGGCTTCGTCGGTGGAGTGCTCGCCCAGTGTGGACAGATCACTGTGTTCCATCTCTAACAATGCATACAATGCATACAACAATGAGGCGCGTGCCTGTAACATCAGCACTTGGGAGGTGGAGGCAGGGGGTCAGAAGTTCAAGGTTGTTTGCCACTACATAATCAGTTCCAGGACAACCTGGAACATGTGAGACCCTGTCTCAAGATAATGTGAATTTGTGGTTTTCAAAAAATCATTTAACCTACATACCATATGTGTTTTATTTTCTTTTCAAAAGTTACTAAGTGAGAGAATATCTGGAGAGTTTATATTTTTACATTTACAGCCTTAACTGATGAGTGTATCTTCAATGAAAGTGAGCTCAGATCTGTTATATTCTGTTATCTTGCAAGACACAAATGTTATTTTGTGAATTTATTCATTGTAATTTAACATTTTCTAAAAGTAAATGTCTAAGCATATTATAAAGGAAAATGTACAAATGTTTATGTCTCATAGTGATAAACTAAGAACATTTAATAAAAATTGGCAAAATTACACAATAGCAAATACCTTACACATAGTAGGAACGTAGCAACTTTGCCATGTTAAGAATACACTTAATTTGTACAAGCATATTAGTTTTAGAGAAACTACTTACTGTACTATACAACTTTAAGGGAGACATTGTCTACATTCTATGAGTGGGTGTATTTTAAAATAGCATACATTTAAATAAATCTGTGAATCTTTTTAAATTTATAAAACAAACTTTATGAATCTAGATGAGGTTGTTGATTATTTTGCTTTATGTTAAAGATGTCCCTTTAGCGCGTTCGTGTGTTTATGTGTGTGTATCTGCATATTTGATATACACACATGGAAACAGACTTAGACCCCGTCTCTTGGAAGTTACATGCCAGCTATGTGCCTGCTGTGTTTTCTTCAGCCCTGATTGATCCCCAGTTGGCTCTATCTTCCAGCTCTTAAGCTCACCTTTCCCTATCCCCACAGCTCCTTTGTCTTGATCTTGTAGTTAGGGACCTATAAGCAAACACTTAACTAGAAAGCTCCCTATGTACATGATGCCATCTGTGAATTTTATTGTGATGTGAATTGTCACATTCTAATATATCTGATTTTTTAATTTACTTGGATTTCTGAGGCTAGGTCATACTGGGATTTGGAATAGGAAACCAGAAATTCCACCTTTCAGCCACTCTTGATTTTTGAAAATCTTGAAGAAAAATCTACAAGTTTAAAAAAAATGCATCTTATAAAACTAAAAATATACATACTTAATGATGAAATTAGAAAGAACTAGGACCACAGAGATCAAGTTCAATGAGGAAAAAAATCTAGGACCTGATTAATATGTATAATCTATGGTAATTCCTTAACTCATAATAATTTGTTACAGAGTCAAGTACAAATGGGCCATACTCCTTCCTTCTGAGTGAAAAATAATATTTATTTCCTTTTTTCCACATCTCCATATTTATACAAAGGTGCTTATTTATAAAGATATTGTGTGGAGGGACTGTAAATATTTGTATTTAGTGTAATTTATTTACCATCAATTTTAGAAGAGAAAAAACATCACCAGTCATGCCTCAAGCTTGTGTAGAGACCAAGGGGAACCATGAAGATTAAGCAATGAGATAGCTTATATAATATTTAATATTTCATCTACTTCCTTAATAATTAAATTAGCAACCTAAACGTTTTCTGTAATTAGACATATTTCATCAAATTGTGCATTTTAAAATATTTTGAGACATGTAGCTAAAAATAAAGATCAAAATTAACATGCATAATATTTATGAAAAGTGTTTACACACAGATTATCTTATCTAAGGGGTATGTGAAATTGAACCCCAAACACACTAGTGAAACACTGAAGGATAAAACTTGCAGGAAAATCATAGAATTTAAAAAAAAATGTTAAATTATACGTGTCATAAAAGTAGCATATTACTTCTATATTGTGCCCAATTAAAATTAATCTTGCTTTCCTGTATTTGAATAGTATTTTGGGGTTGGGAAATGGAGGAAGATTGCTTATAGAATACAGTCCCTTGCTTTATGAGAATAAAGTATGTCTAATTGACTAAAATTTAATTCATGTCTCATTTGATTTGAACACAACTAGGCTTGTTTATTTTGGCATCATTAGATATTTTTATGCCAAGATCTATGCTTTCTGATATGACACCACAGCTACTGTTATGCTTCTTCTGTGAGAACTCCCACAAAACGCTTGAACATGAATTTTTAAAGGTTAAGATTTCTTCTCTTTTAAAGGACATTGTCCAGCTTATTGTGAGCATTCTTGGGCATCAGACAGGTATTGAATGGCTCAGCTCAGGTTGTCCAGGACAATCGGAATGTTGTGTTGCCTCATCTCCAGGGTGCTGGTATGCAAGTCCCATTTTAGTTTTACAGCAGTTTAAATGGTTATGTTTACACCAGCATCTTGGACTTTATTTTTATTTGAAAACACAGACTCTAATTACAAATCTAGTGATCATCTCTGATTGACATGAAGATTCCCAAAGATAGAAATTTAAGATATTTTTAATGCTGAAACACCATTTTAGGCTAAGGTACCACACTCTTTTTTTTTTTTTTTGTATATTTACATGTCTTATTAACAAGTGCTTAAACTTCTGAAATTGTTTCATAAATTAATTTTCTTATTTTTATCAGTGTGTCTACAATATCCTGACCTGATAAATAATATTTGGTTGAAGATAAGTCACCATAGTATCAATATAGAAATCAAGAGTGAGAATGGTCATAGTTATAAATGGCTTTATTGTTCATTCTTGCTACCATGATTCTATCAATATTTCTTTCATCTAATAAGGTCATTGACTCCTTTACACTATTAAGAAGTGCCCTTCAACTATACATACAGGGAAACCTAAGTTTAACAAGTAAGTAAACAAGTTAGATGAACCCTTTTGATTTGCTTCTAGAATTGCAAAATTGTTGTAAAGATTGTTAGCAGTAGGACTGTAAAATGTAGTATGAACCAACAGCTGTCAGCTCTTGTGAATGGAGCAAGAGGACCTGAAGGTTGACGAGATGGCTTCACACCTCAGCCTCTCAGTTAGCAGCAATGACTTGTTCATACTCTACTCTTTTCATTTCAGTTCATATCAAATTTAATGTTTCTAGAAGTGAATATTTATTTATGACAAAATAAAGACATTGCATTAGAGTTAGCCTGCCCCTCTGACTCCAACTTTAGTGTAAGTTAACATGAATAATAAACGTCTGTCAAACTCTTTTAATAGATGTTCATGTGTTTCCCATGGTGGATTGTACTAACAAGCCTTCCTTTCAGAAATCACAAAGCTGGTGTTGCTAGCCAATCAGGGCTTGACTTGAGCACAGCACCTTTACTGATAATAATGACACCCAGGGATTAAAACTCAAGCCCTTGTTTGTGTCTGCATGTTGAAAGTTACGAAGTTTTCCTATTTGTCAACCTGGTCCAAGTTAGATTGGTAAATTAAAGTTTGTTTCTGGTTTCTTGTAAATACCTCATATCTGTTTTCTATAATGAGAAACCCGTTGGGGTTTGGGGCTAATGTCTTAGTGTTCTCATCATGCCCAGTGTTATAGAGCAGGGCAGCCAGGAGAGCCACTGGATGGAAGGTTCACTATTTGGTGTGGTTTACTTCATACAGACTCTTCAGAAGTCCTCAAGTTCTTAGATTCAACTCAATTTAATGTCATACAAACAAATACCCGTCCTATCCATTTTCTCCTTGAAAATAAACATTCCCAATTTCCTATAATTTCTCAAGTTCAAAAACCCTTTCAGAATCTAAATTTCAATTTCTTGAAAAATCTATTATTTTTTTGGCATTAGGAATTTCTATGCCATAGAACACCTCGGTGTGCACTAGCCAGGCTTTGACTGTTCTTTAACAATATGAGCTTTTAGTGCTAACAATAAAATTGATTATGCAATATGATAATATTTGTTTCTGATCCAATATACAAAATGAAAGCTTTGCTTATTTATTTGATTAAAATGTGAAAGTGCAAGTACATTCCGGTTTGTGTTGTGTGGACCAGAACTTACTTTATCAGTCACTTTCCTAACCTTTAAAGAGCCTTAAATAGTACATATGAAAAACACATTCATATCAGCTCCCCCTTGGGGATTTTTTCTTTGGTTTAAGAAAATTTTATTAAAAATTGGCATTGCAAATAACATTTTTCATAACTATATGTAGACCTGTTAAAATTTTTATTAAAACTGGAGTTCGGCCTGTTCTTTTTCATCATTCTATCAGATATTAAAGTGCTGCAGCAGCTGTAGGAAATAGAGAAAGGGATTTTCACAGGGATTTGAGTCTCCCTGTCTCCATGCCTTCAGTGATCATATTATCATAACTATCACACATAACAAAGCTCTAAATCTAATTCAGATAAAGTAGTCAGGACTCCGAAATACAAAAATCCAAACATATGCCGTAACATTTTTTTTTTTTTTTTTTTGCAGTGCTGGCTCCTTTAACATGGATTTTGTAAACTTGGAGAGGCATTCAAGAGATTTTGTATATGAACACAAACTAAACAACATCGTTAGCTGTATGTTTGACAGAGATTTAATTAGAGGTGTTTTCAGCCGTCCAAGCAGTTCCATTAAAAAGAGCATCCTGCATGCACTAGCAAATTATGATCAAACCTCGAAAGGTTAATAAGAATGAAACTAGACGCTTGTTTTGAAGCAGCCCGTATGAATCTCTAACTCCTCAACAGTCTGAGTCATTCCTCAAGAGAGCAACGTCCTTTAAATGCAGTGTTGAAGATGGTAAGTGTGACCATATAATTCTTTTGTGAATTAAGGAAGTTAAAAATGAGGGCAATAAAATTGCAAATGGGCTGAACTTCAAATAAAAAATGACACAAAAGGACTTCTATAATGAGCTTTTCTTCACATTTATAGGACGAGTTTATAATTTGACATCTCCGTGTAAAGCATGCTTGTCCTATGAATAGTTTGTAAAACTCTTATCAAAATTTTCAACCAGTTGACAGATGAGCAGCTGTGTATATATATTTATTGTAACAGTGCCTTCTACTGGTCACACCTTATTTATGAGGTGAATAAATTGTATAGTAATGAAAATGTATTTATCCTAAACTGTTGTTGGGAATGTCTTTTGACTCAGCAAAAATATTTCGGTGAATCAAAACTTCAAGGCATGAAAAGATGGTGTGCTGGGGATTAGCACATTTTATTTCTGTTTTAATTCAGCAGAAACTGGATCTTTGGAACAGTTTCTTTTAGAGAGAAAGTGTTTTCTATATAATGTAACTTAAAATGTTGAATATTTCCACCTGTTTACTTTTATTGTTTTTATTTTGAAATTGATCTTGTTCTGGTTGCCAGTGTTTTAGCTTTCCAGTCACACTGTGTCAAATTAAGATGAGAGGAATGCTCACATTTTATTAATCTCTATAAAATTTGAGAATCGTGAAATTTACTTGTAAATTGAGAAATACAGAGGAACTTAATATATAACAAAACCAACTTAAAATATTTAATAATGTTTCATGTAGCTATGTAAACCTCTTTTAGATATTAAGGCATTAAATATGGCTGATTTTAAAAAGTTTTGGAAAAGAATAAAAAATTAAAAAGAAGCCATAAAGTCATGATGAAAAGGTGTGCTTTTCAGCAAAATACTGTATAATTTGTGACATTAAGTACATAATTCATTCTCAATGTAAAATCTTTTTGAACCCCACACTGTTTCAGTTTTTATTTTAAATAATATTTAACAGATAATAGATGATTACACAATAATGATTTCACTATTAAATGCTCCAAAATTAGTTTTATATAGATATAATTTACATTGAATGTGTTATCTTGCAGTATTAACTTTTATAAAAAATTCTAAACATGGACATTTGATGCTCTGCAACCAAATTAGAATCTACTATAAAAGTATTTCACATTTGCATGTCATTAAATGCTGCTTTTATTGCCTGAAGCAATGTCTTAAGGAATCTTTATTACAAACAAACTAAAAACCTGAATGTCTGATAAAATTCATTATATTCAAATAGAAACAATTATTTTAATGGAGCCAGTTTTGTTTTTGATAGAAATGCTGCTCATCAGAAGGAGGTCTCATTGTCTGTTGTGCTTCACAAATCTTTGTTCAGGACTTACTGCTCAGTGGTGCTATCTAGTCTAAAACTGGAGGCTGAAACTTACCAACCAATGTGTCCCTCCCGACATCAGACTGTCAGAGTTTGAAAAAAGTCACCTGAGCAGAGTAGTTAAGGAAGAAAATATCATTTTTTTTGTTTTTTCCACATCTGCTCTTAGTCAAAGGCTAAGAAGTGATCATTTATCCTAAAAGATTTGTTTCAAATAATTGTTTCTTCTAGGAATGAATTATGTCACATCTTAACATACATGGAGGAAAGAAACAATTAGAAACACACAGGCAACAGTTTAAAAACAGTGTTTTAGTAAGATTTTAATAAATACTAGCAATAACATTTTTAATGGTGGAAAAAATTAATGGCGAAAAATATGTCAAAGATTAAGGGCACAATTTCTGGGTGGTAGAGCCTATGTGAAGAAATTCCTTTATTGCTACCTTTATTATGTCTGTTTACCACCTGTTACTCATAAAAAGAAAACAGAGGTACCCCTTAACAGTTTTACTCACTTGGAATGAAGTTTATATATCCAGAAATAAAAATCTCATTGCTATTTGCTCATATGTGACTATTTCCACATTTTATGTGTGAATTTGCACTTGCATAGATGCCTCAATGAATAATGGGATGTGGAAATGTGTGCACAAGGACAGAGAAAGAGACAATGCATGGCAGTGGGCAGTTAATGTACTTTCATTTTCATGAGTTACACATGATTGCATAATTCATGAATGGCAGAGAAAAGTCACAAGTGTGAGTTGCATATGGACAACTTAATATACCATCAATGGTGCCACAACCATGGTGGTTAAAGAATGTGTTTAAGCATCATTTGTAATTTTTAGTCAGTTCATTTGACATTGTCTATGAAGGGAATTAAAAATATGATAAAATGAGTCATCTCTTTAAAAAATATAGGCTATTTATAATCAGTATATTCTGTTTTCTCTTAAATTTGCCAGAAAACTGTGTTTTCTTATCTTTGGATTGTTATTTTTATGAACGGAATTGCTATGAACAAAGCTGCATAATTTTTGATGCTATCTTGTGGCATCAATTTAGGCTGTTATATTTGTTGGGGTCAGACCGATCATAGGATTTGTGTTCAGCACCTACACTTTAGCTGTGGTCTTTACTGCACATAGAACAGTGATCTCTGGCTGGAACTCTGGGATTCTCAGCAGTTTCTTCAGAAGTGTAATAGCCATAATTCTCTATGCATTTATTTTTCTTGGTTGGCAGATTTAAACCATGGAACCGGGCAATTAAATATTCATGGAGAAATGCTTTTTAGTATTATTTAAGGATGTAGATAGATGATGTAGTTAAAGTGATCCCGGAGCAGAGCATTGGATTTACAGATATAAAAGGTTTTGAATACAAAGCGTTGTCTTGTCCATCATTATCAATGCAGTATTGTTACAGGACATGGATCCTTGCAGATGTGCACACATCCACACGTAATATCTAACTACCAAGTCTATGTGCTCATGGAAAGACATAATGTTGTCCTTGACAGTTAACAATTTTCATTTTGACTGAGTTGATTTCAACCTTATGGCTAGTAATTAAGCCTCGGTGTGCGGGGAGGTTTCAGTGCCTTGCTCCATTAGCTTCTTGGCGGAGCAGCTTCATGAACACAGATGTGCTTAGCTCTTCATCTCAGTGCCTGCACTTCTGACTGCAGTCTGTCATGTGTAGCCGAGAAGCAGCACTGGGCACTTGTATCTAACTACCTATCTGAAATTGCCATTTCAAAGACAAAAACACTGTGTTCAAATGAAAATCAGTGAAGATCGGTTTTCTAAGAAATGTGATACTTAATGAAGGAATTATTTCCTCATGTAGGAAAAATGCACTTGAGATGCAAATCTGTGTTAGCACGCACTATATAATTGTGAAATGTATTCATTTAAAATATTACAAGAAGAACACCGTTTAAGGGCAATGAACACGGCACTGTATGGTGAATAATATGGAGCACAGATTTCTGCCTGTCATTAAAATGCCTACAATTTGTGAACATTGCAAAGCATACTTTTCCCCTTCTATTAACTGGAACAGACTAATTGCACATTTTTGGGCAGTTGTTGGAGATTCCATAGGCAATATTTTTGTAATCATTCTTGGTCACCAGGCAGGTATTTAACAGCTTGGTTCAGGTTGTCTAGGACAACAAGAATGTTGTCATGTCACATCTCCAAGCTGCTGGAATGAAATCAGTTGTGACAAAGCAGAGAAGATTAAATTTGTAACAGATACAATGCCTTTGAAGTCCCAGCTTATGATTTCACAGTGGCATTATAAGTCTTACTGCTCTCTTTAAGCAGTTAGAAAGAATGCTGGCTATTAGCAGTTGAAATTTATAAAATGTGATTTTATTGTTTTTAAACAGCCATAGCAGCAGTTTGTATTATCTTAATACAACATTTTTATTGTCACACATTAGAATTAGTAGTTTTTACACCTTTTTTAAAGGTAAATTACATTAGCCCCTATGTTATAAAATAGAAGAATACAAAAATATTTATATTTGTGAATTTAATATACATTTGAAAATTTGACAATTTCTAGAAAACCAAATGAAGGAATTTCATGTTTTACAAATTATTATTTTGAATTTTCCATAGCAAAATATTGCATACTTTACAAAGGAGTAAGTATAGGTCACGAATGCTGTATGCTTGTCTTGAAAGCCAAGAATTGACAATATACAAAGCAATTATGCTTTGTTACTAAATTTGACCACACCAAAATCTCCTGTCTTATCATATGTCAGAAAGAGTCTGGTTCCTAAAAATAATGTCTAGAAATCTTAAGGTATGCAATAAACTGCTTCTTGATGGGGAATGTGATCCCTGCAAATGTTATATTAGACAGGCACCTGAGGTCTGAGCACACAAATTTGAATACCAACATTTTATGTAAGTTACTCCTCTTAAACTCATGTAATACCACGTTGTTTAATGACTACATCGACTTCAATGGGTTAACTTTGCATGAGGGTCAGGTTTTATATGTTTATATTTTTTTAGCCTTGGTCAGGAGAAGTGGCTTTCCTTGCCCTTCTGTGGTGTGGGAATGGTAGGGTTTCACTCCGTTTGAAAACCTAGCACATCCCAAGAGGCTAACTTGGTGTAGATTTCTTTCTTTCTGTATTAAATCGCTCATTGTCGCAAAGTGCCTAGTGCTGCTCAGCTTTGAAAAGAACTTCTAAGAGGTTGAAAAAGCTTCTGTATGAAAGGATTTTTCCCTTCTGTGGACAGAGTACAGTTTGCAGCTGTTTGACTCGCGACAGTGAGACGGATCTGGTTGTATACAGTAGAGCGGGAGCGGTGGATGCAGCTGGAAGGGAGGTTATAAATTTTAAAAGCAATGCAGATTTTTGCCATTAATTGGCCTCTAATAAAAGCAAACTCAATGGCTTCTAACTGTGGGAGCCTGTGGCTCTGTATCTGATATCAGGAATTCATACACATTACACAGTTTTAAGGATTCAGACCACGACTAATTGAAATATGAGGCATACTGATCAAATTTAGCATTACCAGCATGCACTATGGTTTGGGACTGTATGGCGACAAGGTAGCATTTATTACTTATTCTGCATAACACTGCTTGATTGAAATATCTAGCTATGTTGTCAGCAGAGGCCCAGCTGGGCTTTACTACAGCTAATTAAGTCATTAAAACAGAGGTCAAGCAATCTAATTCTTGCATACTAAAGTACAAAAAGTCTTTTATTATATTTTTTAATAAGTTAAGATTTGAATTTTTAAAGAAATTTCTTTTTAATAATAAATGCATTTACTGGTTTATTTATTGAAGTCTTAATTTAAATATATAGAGATAAGAAGTTATGAACTTGTCAATACACAATTTCCAAAGCAGTTTATATGCCTATGTGCTTTAGGAAGTACATGGTGCATGTGATTTTTTTGAAAGTTGTTTAATAAATTAACACTGATGCAAGCTTTGGATACTCTCCGTTGACTATTTCTGCATGGTTGCCTGTCTCAGGGAAAAAAATCTCTAAGATGCCTTCTGATGGAGCATATGATGCCTCTTGCAAGTCACAGAAAATACTGGACTATGACACTTCTTCTTTGAGAAATTTGGTGGTAACGACAGGAGATTATAACTATTTACTTCTTTGTAACTTATCAAACAAAGTTTGTAGAACTCTTTTATGCAAATGTGTCAGTGGGTATGGAAATAGCCATGTGTTTGGATGTACATAGGCTAACATCAAGACAGTCTGTTTCTAAAAGGGAGAGCATTACTGGCTCATCAACAACATAACTTATTTCATACAGTAAGAATGTTATCATGCTTTGCTTATCTTTATTATCTTAGTATACACAAAGAATTCAATTACATTTTGTTAAGACAGACTTCTCAAGCAAACTCTGAACGTGGTAGATGTCCCAGAAATGATTAACCAACCAATGAATATCTTAGAGATATAACAGAAATTTCTTGATAATTCAGAGAACAATTTATAGCTTTTTGTCTCTTTTGGGTTTTTACTTTTTAGGATTAATTCTTAACCACAGTCTTCAAAGCTAGGTTTGGAGGAACAGCAAACTCATATTTGTCCATTTTTCTAAGTACATCTGAATAGAACTGGGAAAATGTGGGGATAAAAGTGTGTGTATATTAACAACAAAGTTAATTTCTGCTTGTTACTCATTTCTCTCTTTTGGCATGTATCAACTGAATGAGTGCAATTAGCAGATACTAGTGCTTTTGGCCTTCATTTTATAATATTTATTGCATTATTTAAAAAGTTTGAAATCAAGTTAAGTACAAAGAGAAGATCAATCAGAGAAGCTTTAAAACAGCGTGGGCAAAATGATACAAAATAGTTCAAGTTACAAGTGCTGTCTTAGTTAGAAAGGGTTTGAAATATCAAATGAGGTCTGCTTTAGAAAAAAAAAAACCCTAGGACAGAACTGTGGGGAGATGCAGTCTTATTGCAGATTTCATATCTGCCAGGGATCTGCTTTCAGTGTGCGATTGACATGGAACAACTGTTCCTAATTTTTACATTTTTATTAGAGCAGAGTGCAAAGATCCAAGTAAGCTACTGCTGTTTTGGAAAGAACGGTATGTTTTCAAGTGTAACGCGTACTGACATAAAACATTACGGCAGTGGCTTTTCAGAGCTTGAGAAACTCTGGACTCTTCATGCAGCTAGTTGTTCTCTAGCCCTCAGTGGTTAAAAACTCCGGGAAGTAAAACTGTGTGGTAATAACCGGCAAGTTTATTCCCAGCTCTAGCTCCTTTTGCCAATGTAGTTTTGATGGAGTCACTAGAGGGAATGTATAGCTTTTATATGTGGTACCATGAAAGGTTGGACCCCGGGTTGCCTATTGTGTGATGCAGACTGTGAATCTCTGTTCTTATAAGTAAATTCATGCAAATATTCCTTCTGCATGGCCACTGCATGTTGTATTCAAAGATAGATTTGTGGTATGTGTCATTAAATCCCATTTAGTCCACATCCTCCCTCCTTTTTTTTTCTAGAAAAGAGTAAAAAACCAGGTCTTACTAACCATCATACTAATAAACACTAGAGTGTTTATTATTGCTGTAAAGCTGTTATCAGAAATTGCCTTTTTTGTTTCAAAAAAAATCTTTATTTCATACTTTCATATCAGTAATTTTTCACAGCAGGCTTTGTTGCTAATAATCTGGCTTTCAAAGATATTTGAGAAGTATTCAATTAGATACATAATTAAGACCAAAGAATGTTCATGTTCTTTGAATGGCTCATGCTGTGCTGTTCAAAACAACTATATTTTCAGAGTGATAGGCACATCCCCTGACACATTTTCAGATGGCCTTCCTCATGGCTGTACCAGACTATATAAGATAGTCTCTCTGAGCACCCATCTCTCAGGCCTCCACTTCCTTGATAGCAGTGGATAAAGCTTCATACAAGCTGAAGAGTTGATATAGCCGATCCTCAAGAGTGAGTTGGATGGAATGGAGATTTTACTCATTTATTGTATTGAGGTACAATAAACCTTCTCAAAGCTTTATTTCCAAATCATTTAAAACTGGACTCAAATATCAGATAAACATCTCTACAGAAAGAGAAAACAACACATTGCTTATTGTTTTACTGTTAGAAGCATTAAAAAAAAACTAGCATCTATTTAAAATAAATAGTTCATTTTCCCCAGATCAGAAAGTTCAGAGTTTCTTAGCTTACATTTATTCTAAGGACCATGAGTATGGGATATGACTGAAGACCTAATGTCTGCTCTCAAAAGAATTTCAGCTCAATTTTAAAATCAGAAGTTATGGAAGGTTTTTGGGTAAGCCTGTGAATCCCTGGGCACCTGTCCAAAATGAACCTCTAAGTCTTTGAAGTCTACCCATCACTAATATACACAGTGCAGTCTAATCCAGCTGTCTGCCCCTTTTCCTGTTTCCCTTTCTCTTTCTTCATTCTGTCCTGAGGTACCAATAGCTCTGGACTACGGGAGACAGTTAGGAGAATGAAGTTTGGTTTGCCTCTTGGCAATCTTCCCACACACTGAACCTAGGGTTCTATTTGGAGATGGAGGTGGGAAAACAGGAGGCACCTGAGTCCTTTGTCTTTTTGGTGACATACATTTGCACAGTTACAATTCCTACCTAACTTTCAAATTACAAAGTGTTTTATTTATCAGTTATACATTTGCAGGATTTTTTTTCTAGTTCAAGAAAAGATTGTATTATGTTAAACAGCAGCAAAAATACATTTTTCCCTAAAATCAAAATCAAATTAATTAACACCTTTTAATACCATAAGGCATTGCATTATATACTATTAAAGCTATAAAGTTTTCCTGTGGGTAAAGTCAATAGAATTTGAATTTCTTTTACACGTATCCTTCATAGTTTGGTTAGTAACTTTACTATTAGACTTCACATTTATTCATATTCTAGTTGTTTAAGATGAAATAATATTTGTCAAGGGGTATATTTTTACTAAAGAAAGAAATATTAAATTTAAAGCAAAGTTTGAACACAGTTTTAAGCCATTTCAGTGAAATACCCATCAAAGTGTGGTCAGAAGATATTTCCATTAAGTAAAATACTTAAACTAGCATGTTGTTTTGGAATTTCTCCTTTCTTGGTCATGTTTTGCTCATAACTGAATAGTCATTAATTTTTTAAAACCATGAAACTATGAAACTGTTCCTTTAGTGGAAATTGTTCAAGTATTTCTAACCCTGTCTTCTAAAAACAGTAGCAGCATCAATGTGAGGAATTATATATTTTTACCACAGAGCTCCACACAAATTAGCTAAATGCACAGCAAGGGCAGAGGAGGCAGCCCCATCATTTCTCTGCCCCATGGTTTACAAAACGCCTCATTTTATGTAAGTAAAAGACTAACAAGTTGAAGGGCCCTGACACCAGAACTGGCAAAACCAAACAAAAACCCAGCTAGGTCAGTTCAGGTACAGACAAGACTGGAGTCTTTCTCTTTCTTTCGTTCATCACGTACTTCTTGCTTTTATCTTCTCTGTGATCAAAATGACCTGAGCACTGAGCAAGTGTGTGTCTGGATCACCAACTAAGGACCGGGCAGTGCTGCTGATGGGAGAGGCGTGTTCACAACCCGAGGAAGACGCAATGGAGATGGCAAACACACAGGTCACCACCACTTACAAATCCAAGTTTCTATTTCAGCTCTTCCCAAAGGTTTGGAGCAAATTCCTAAATATTTCTTAATGTAGATTTCTGTCTCTAAGTTGGAATAGTTACTCAGTTGTCTTGTGGGCTAGTTGGGAGAATGAGATGAGACAATGTCTGTTCAGGAACTTTACAGATTCAATTTCATTCAAAATTCCAATAATGGTTTGTGGAGGATTATGAACCACTCCTGAAATGTATATGGAAGACAAAAGGACAGAGAATAACCTGAACTTGCTCTGGAGATGATTAGGAGCACGGGTGCCATTACTCTCTACTCATCAAAATGGAGTGCTACTGAATTAAGGTAGACGGGCAGCCTATTATTTACAGACTAGACAAAGGCCCCTCAGTAAATGGAGACCCAATCCAGGGTTTGTGGGAAAATGATAAAATGCCCCCAACCACAGTAGGCAATAGTTCCAATAGTTCAGCCACAAAGAAGAAACATACTATTTTAGAAGAACTAATCATCTTAATGTGAAAATTAAGCTTAATCCTTTAAGCAAAAGTTAACAAGAAAATGTAATATTTGGGAAGAAGAGTATTTCCTATGACTAGAAAACACATTCCGTGCAAGAAAATGTTACTATATTTATACATAAACGATAGATAAATTGATATCTCAAGAAATTCTTTAAGAAACAGGAAAAAATAAAGTAAAATGCTCCTGGATATTTGGAGTGCATGAGTGATAAAAATTAATAGTTAGCATAGCAAAAATTTCTGGGATTGAAAGGGAAAACATATAAGCCAATATAAACACGGGAAAAGAAGAGGTTAGTGAGATGGCTCACCAGTGAAGAGTACTTACTGCTCTTGCAGAGGACTTGGGTTCAGTTCCCAGCACCCATGTTTGGTAGCTTACAACTACCTGTAATGCCAGTTCCAGGGGATCTGATGCTCTCTTGTACACTTTTCAGTCACCTGCACACACATGGGACACATAAATTCATGAAACACACACAAATAAAATTTAAAAGATAGGCAAAGGACGCACACACACACACACACACACACACACACACACACACACACACACACAAATACTTAGAGAACAGACAAACTAATAATGGCTAAAACCAGACAGAATATGCTTAGGTGTGACATGCAGAATAGACAACAATATGATACGATTCCACACATACAGGGTTAATACAAATTCAGTTTGGAAAATCCTGAGTACACAGCACTAGATGCTCCTATGTGCTTTTTGTGTGAATTTGGTGCCATAGCTTTAGAGGGTACTTGGCATTCTAATAAATGGAAGAGCGCACAGAGTCTCAAACACATTTCACAAAAGATTTGAAAACAGAGATGTGATTAGAAGAGAAAAGAAAACACTTAGATACTTATTGCAGCACCTGTTACCATAGGACAAAGTGACATGTCTTTGGTAGCTATCAGCGATAATGCATCATGAAGCAGAAGCTTCAAGAGACCTAATGTGAATGAATTGGAGGTGCCCCCAGCAATAGGAAAAACTCTAAAACTAGTTATAGGTGAAAGTGTGTTTTACCTAATGAAGAAAGCATGTTTCATAAAGTCTAAGACATTGCCTATTTTTGTGTAATTGATACAGTAAAAGGTGATGTGAAATAAATATGTCAGTTGCTGTCTTGGGATTAGATGATTGAGGAGAGGGAAGGATGATGGGAAAGGCGACCTAAGGCCTGTTCAAAGAGCCCTCAGTCCATTTCTCAAGCATCATCATTTCTAGTTAAAATGCAGCAACATATTCAGAATTCTTTTAAAACTTTTTAATTTTTAAAAATGGATATAGTATTTGTGTATATTAAAGGATATAGTATAATAATTACACAATGTAGAAATATATTGACCAATCAGGGCAATTACCACTTATAGCTCCTCAGTTCTTTATCATGAGTTTGTATAGGAGGAGCCTTCAGACTTTTCTGGATACTTTGAAATATTAAGTTGTCATAGTCTGTAGCTACTTTATGGTGCTACACAGTAGAATTGATTTCTCCAGTCTAAGCACATCTTGCCAACTTTTATCTCCCCTCCCCTCTCCTTTTTCCAGCCTCTAGTGATCACTACAGAAACTTAGGCTACTGACAAAGCCTCTCTGTCTCACCTCCCACTATCGTCTTGGGGGACAAGGTCCAGCTCTATGCTTCGGTTCCTCTAGTTCTGCTTTACAAAAGCAACCTAGTCCCAAGGCTCACCTTTGATTTGGTGATTCCCTCAGTACTCTTTTATTACAAAACCGTCCTCTCCATTTCTGTCCCCTTTCCTTTCCTGCTTAGAATAACCATTTAGCTGTCTATATTTCCCTCATGTTCCCTCCCTTTTGGTGTGTTCACTGGTTTGTGAAATGGCTATTCTCTTCTTCAACTCACCATGCTTCTCATGTGCATCAGTGCTTGTTGGAAACCTTGCTTGCCTTAGGCCCACAAACAATTTTTTAAAAAAGATGTATTTATTTAATAAAATTACATATATTGTTTAAAAGATTATATATATATATATGTATACACACATATATAATTTAGTTTTTCTCCTACCTCTATCAGCCCTCCTCCCTTGATTTTTGTTTAGTCAATACATACAGACAGAGAGTATACTAGAGGAATTACAGGACTACCAAGAAAACACTCTGGCTACTCAAGATTTCTGTTTTTATAGTCAAGATTCTAGAGATTGCAGTCTGCCCTTGCTCTCTGTACATCTTCATCTCTGCCATGCCATCTTTCTGTTGCTTTGACAAATCTCTAAATTTTGTTAATTGAAGATTAAAGAGGGAATTATGCATTTAAGATAAGTGACACATTTTTATTTATTACTATACTGTGTCTTACTATATTGAACACATTTCCCTTCTACCACACCTGGTTTCTATGGGATTATTTATTATTATTTGTGAGACAGGGTCTCACATAGCCCAGGCTGACATTGAATTTTCTATGTAGCTGAAGTTGACCTTGAACTTTTGATCCTACTACCTCCACTTCCCAGGTGCTGGCATTTCAGGTGCTGGCATATCAGACACAGGACACCATGCCAAGTTTCTGAGGTGCTGGAGGATGAAGCCAGGACTTTGCCCGTAGTAGGCAAGCTCTGCACTGACTGGACTGCGTGCTGAGCCTCTGGGTGGGGCTATTTTCTTCTAACCTTCTTCCTACACTCTTCTTTATTTGTGCACAGTTTTAGAGTTTAAATTCCAGCCGACATATTAGATATTGATGTTGCAAAAGCTCTTTCTCATTTAATTACCTTTTCTCCAAGTAATGTTCTGCATTTCTGTGTTTTCCATGACCACAGACACACAATTATGCCTCATTTATTCCCTGCCTCCAATACTGCCTGCCCTTCTCCCTATTAACACTTTAAACCACTCCAAACAAAGCAGCTCATCTTCCATCTCCATCCTCACCTTCTCCAGCCACGTTTTCATTGCTGTCCATTCAGTTGGTTAATCTCGGACTATGATTGGTAGGCTTGGTGTTTGTACAGGCGTTCCTGTTCTTTCAATCTGCATGTCCGAACGATACCAACTCCCGATATACCTTCTGTTAAACCCTTCAAATTAGACTCTTTCTTTGAAGAGGAAGCTGCAGTTAACACTTTCTGTATACACTGACAATATTCTGATACAAGGGACCAGGGAAAAACTTTGCCATTCCCAAGGGTCTGAGGCATTGGGATCATGCTCATGTCAAACAATACACATATGCTCAGGACTTACTCCATTCCTGACACCTTTGCCTAAATAGTCTCTCTGGAAACCCATCAGAATAAGCACTTTCTGTTCTGTGAAGCTGCAGGAGGCTTTATATTCAGCCATGAGGGTATGGGCTTTGATGTCACCTGTGTATCAGGTACAAAGCTACTTTGCCCCCCCGATGATTATGTAAGTCATTCTGTTGAGCCTTAAAAAGTCTGATGACAGTATAACTTCATAGAGTTATAAGGTAGGAATACATATGACTTACAATACAAAAGAAAGTGAAATCACATCCTCGGCCCTATGCTGGCCCTGTGCTAGACATGAAGCAGTAGTCTCAGTCACTGTTACGGTGAATATCAATGATAGAGGCAACACTAGTAGCAGCAACAAAGCAATGACTCATATGTAGAATTAATACTCCCTTCTGTAGCTCTATAGAGCTCTACATAATCTTTCTAGCCTTTTCACATGTACTTTTTTTTCCATACCAGCCTGTAAACTCCTTCAACACAGTGGTCCCCTTGTTAGGAATTAATCTGAATAAGCCCAACTTCATCACAGAGAATATTAAGTAGCTTATGAAAAGGTATATAACAATTACATGAAATATATAGGCATTAACTTGTAAGGAAAGGGAAATCCAATAGGAAAATAACACTAGGGTGCATTAGTTAATGAATGGGGGCATAACATATAATCCCATACAGTTCCCCTCATAAGCACGGGGTTTGCCTTTAAGCTTTTTTTGTGGTCATGGCAAAGAGGGAAATGAAATGTATAACATGTAAATGGTCAAAATGAGACACTTAATGAGGATAAAAGTAATGTTTCCTGGAACTGAGACTTTTGAAATACTTCGTTGGGGCACTCATCCCAAAATGACAATGTAGTATACTCACATTGTGTGTGTGTGTGTGTGTGTGTGTGTGTGTGTGTGTGTGTGTGTATGTTTTAATTATATCACTTGTAAATACATTGTACTTCTTTAAAAAAATAATATCACTTGTAAATTTGTTAGACATGTAGTAGGATCTCAGGTCTCACTCAAACCTATTGAAGTCCAGTTCATATTTTAGTGATCCTAAGTGATTTGAGATCTGGGCAAATCCATGAAGTTCTACTGTGGAGCACAATGTTTTCAACAACTTCCTCAAAATAAATGATGTTTGCATGGTGGGTTCTTTATAAGTTCATGTATTGAACTCCTAATTCCAAATTACCAAAAAAAAGTTGTGGTAAATAGGGACATTTCTAGAGAATTTTAACATGGTCCCAAATTGTTTTAACTTCTTTTGTGAAGAAACAAACACCTATTTCTTTTTCTTTCCATGTCTCTGCCTCCCTCCCAGGCAACTGTTGATGTGGAACAGAGAACATAAAGCCATTTTCCTCATAGATTTTTCTAGTTTTGCTTTGGATGAAGGTGTCCACGTAGCACAGTGTCTTAGTGTTTCTTGACATATGTGTCCATTGGCATGGTCTTAGGAAGTATTTCAGGACATACATGACCACAGAACACAGTATTTTAGGAAGTGTTTCTGGACATACATGTCCACAAAACAGTGTTTTAGGAAGTGTTTCTGGACCTATGTGTCCATTGAGCACAGTCTTAGGAAGTGTTTCTGGATGTACATGTCCACAGAGCACCGTGTTTCCAGAGAAGGATTTCAGTCTTTAGTGGAGACCCAGATAAGGCAGAGGTGAACACAGCTCAGCCTAGGCCATACCACAAATGCAGAGCCTGTGGGAAGACAAGGGTTGGATTTCAAATGCTCTGACTTCTTAGATATCAACACTGTGAGCAGCGGGGGAGAAGGGATGGGGTTGTTAAGAAACTTACTCTGGATGGGAAATGGACTCATGAGAATTCAATTTTCCACTTGATGGCTGCTATGTTGGGACATCATGACAGCACTAGTGTCTTGACATTAAATTCTGAAGCTGTTTTTTTTCTTTCCTGTTGCAAGGAAGAGATGCTTGCCATCTGTGACTACACTTGGTTCTGGAAGCTCCCTCACTTGGTAAAGAGATAGGTGCCAGATCTGGGAGCCACAGAGTTGAGAGAAGAGTTCTAGTTAAAATGTTTTGTACTAGAAGCTCAGTGGAACCCACTTCTGATCGAAAGTTGGAATCACCCTAAAGAATCTCCTCTCCACACCACAGATAATCTCATATTTATGTTTGTTGAAGTACCAACCTCATATCTATGTTTGTTGAAGCACCGCTTACAACAGTCAAGATATGGAACCAGCCTAAGTGCTTGTTAGATTAATGGTTGAAGAAAATGTGTCATATTTTATGTAATGAAGTATTGTTTTACCATAAAGATTGAAGTGATGCTCTTATTTTAGAAAATAGGTATAGTTAGAGAATTTTTCATACTAAGCAAGATAAACTAGACTCAGTGCTTTCTATCACATATTAATCCTAGATCTTATAAACTATCTAGGAGAGACATGAGATTAGATAGAAGTTGTTGGGAGGGAAAATGGGAGGACCCAAGGGGGTGAGGATGGTCAATGTATAGTATGAGACACGTGGATTAAAATGTATTTATGCAACCCACCACAATTCAGTGGGTAAGCACTGAAAGCATTTAGCTTGAGTCTAGGTTTAAATTTTTAGCTACTTGTTCTTATATGACAGGAATGGAAAAGAATCTTCTTGTATCCTTTAGCTATTTAAACGTGAGATAATGATTTCTTATAATTTCTAGCTTACAAGGAGCCAAAACGAATGGAGACAAGGTGAAGGTCAAGGCAGGGGTCAGGCATCAGTAACCCCCTCCCTCCACCTACCTACCCCAGTCATCCTCTGCTTCCTTACCCTACTCTGTGATTCTTTTTAAGACTCCTCTTCCCGCTTTCTCTTTAATTCTCTGACTCCCTAAGAAAGTTCTAGAGAAAAAGTAAGGAGAACTCATAGACAAATTTGCTTATAAGTTAAGAAAGTATGATTAAAATGACAATATAGTAGTTGAAAAAGTTTTATAAGAATTTTTATAGTTTAACCATAGGAGCTTTTATCCTCTATGTCTCTGTCAATCATAAACTATTATGGTTTGAGTCTTGATCCTTTGCTCCTACTCCTACATTCTTCAGCATCCTGGCATTTCCAAGCAGAATTAAGGCTTCTGAAAAGTGATGAGGAAAATCTGTGTGTGTGTGTGTGTGTGTGTGTGTGTGTGTGTGTGTGTGTGTGTGTTCTCTAGTGCAAGGTAACTCCACTGAGCATGCTCAGCATTTCATATGTATCAAAATTGACACATTAGTTATTAAGCTATGCATGATAATTAAAGTATAGCATTAGAACATGGTTGCTGGGACATCATCTTTACATGCTGTCTTTTGCCATCTCCCTCATCAGACAACTGTTTTTAAAGAGCTATCTAATGATTTGGAGTTGGTGGTGCTATCCTAGGTGAAAAAGGTTTAAAACCATCAAGCTAGTTGTTCAGTAAAAATTCTGCCTCAATTAAACATTCTGAAGCTGTTTAGTGAGTTTGCTCCATTTCTCTTCTAGGAGTTTTCATTTGCTTATAGAGGGAACAGTCCTGTCAAGGTGGCAGATGAAATGCTCTGACCTGTGGCATCTATTTCTGAGGCTATTGTTATGTTTTTCAGACTCTTAATTTTTGACTTCAATAGTTGTTTTTGTTGGTGTGTGTGTGTGTGTGTGTGTGTGTGTGTGTGTACACTTGTGTGCAGGAAATCAACCCCTAGGTTGTTAATTTTAAAACAATTATTCATTTATTTTTATGGGTATGAGAGTGTATGTGCATGTAGGAACCCTTTGGAGGCAAGAAGATTTTAGATTCCCTGAGACTGGAGTCACAGATAGATGGCTGTGAGCTGCCATATGGGCCCTGAGGACTGAACCAGGATCCATTGAAAGAGCAGCCAGTTCTCTTCATCACTGAGCCAGCTCTCCAGGCACCTTGGTTGTTTTTATTCAAAATTGAATAAATTATATTTTTATTCAAAATTGAAGGTTGCATGTTTTAAGGTTTTAGAACATCATCGTTCCTATGTTTTAAGCCATTACTTCATAGACTTTCCTCAGAAAAATAAAATTATATATGATACAGAGAAGATAACATAGAGAGGGCTTAGGAATTTAAGTGGGAAGAAATGCCAACTTTTTTTTTTAAACTTAAAGCACAGTCCTTAAAGAGTATTGTTGAAACGCATGCCAATGGGGATATCTTCCAGTCCTTTGGGTAGTGTATAGCCATTTTTTGATGGAATGCTTGTGTGCTACAGAAAAGTCCCAACTTGTCCTAAGCTACACATAGGCTTTAAATCTCTTACTTAAAGCTCTGCTTATTTTCATTAAGCCTCTTCTTTTCAACTCAGATGATGAATTTGTGTTTAGAAGTGTATAACTTTGGCTTACTGCTATTTTCCCTTCATGCAGATTTCATGCTGGCCAATGTACACTAAAGGGCATTTGGATAATTGCTTGTTTAATCGGGACGCTCGGAGCACTTTGTATGCTGCACAGCTCACCTCTCAGCTCAGGTATTAATAGTGTTTTTTGATGAGTTGATGAGCTGGATATTGATAGCAATGGAAAGAATATGGGAATAAAATCAGTACCATGCAATTTGGGAACAGAAGAAAAATATATTCCCTCTCTGCAGGGAAAGGTAGATCTCATGCATCTACAGAGGAAGGGGTGGTCTGTGCTTTATTGGTTAAGAACACACTTCTGTTCCTTGCTTGTTGACTTAAAGCAGGTGTTGACTTGAGTCTAGGTTTAATTTTTCAGCTACTTGTTCTTATATGACAGGAATGGAAAAGAATCTTTTTGTATCCTTCGGCTATTTAAACTTGAGATAATGACTTCTTATAATTTCTAGCTTACAAGGAGCCATTTGAGATTGCCTGGCCCATGTTTTAAATGAGCAAGACCCACATATTCCAAAAAGGAGAAATTGTAGTTTGACTTACTAATTTAGAATGGATGTTACCTTTCTGCCACCCTAGTAAAGAAATAATTCAAACATGATTCTTGTTTTTATCATTCTGATGTATCACCAAAGCATTTATCACAAATATTTCAGTATTTCTTTCTCAATACATTCTTTAATGTACAAGAATGTTTTGGCTGGGCATCATGGTACAGCACACCTTTAATCTCAGCCCCCAGCACCCAAGAGGCCGAGGAAGAAGCAGGCAGATCTCTGTGAGTTCCAGGCCAGCCAGAGCTATGTAGTGAAACCAAATCTTTCTTCAAAAATTTATAACACAATCCTTTTGTTGTTGCTATATTTGATAACTTTGTATGTATACAGAAATTATTGCAGTGACCTGTAATATAAATATTTTGTTGCTTCTTCATAGATGAGGTATAGAGAGTTTAACTTCTATCAGACCGTGGTTTTAAAATGCAGAGAAACAATCAACAACTTGACAAATGCTCTCAATTTTGATTCTGCCTGGGCAGAATGTTGGTTTGCAAGATCCTAATAGTATTAGCCAAGGCAAGAGTCTTTCACTTGAATAAGTTCTTGCTAGAGAAAAAGAACATCTTGTTAGCTTTTTTCTTTTTCTTTTGAGATGGAATTTCTCTACATAGCCCTGAATGTCCTAGAACTCACTATCTAGCTGATTCTGGCCTTGAACTCGAAGAGATCCACCTACCTCTGTGTCATGAGTACTGGGATTAAAGGTATCAGCCACTATACCCAGTCTATGAGAGCAGCCTGTTGGTAGTATGCTGCTAATCATTCTGAGGGTGGTAATTTAGAGTAGCACTACAATTAGCTAAACCTTCCGAGTTTATTTTACTGGTCAAAGATTAACCCCTTAGCCCTTCATGATACTAACCCATTAAAATTAATCCCATTTCATTACTAATAACACTTATACACATTGAGTTTCCTTTTTATGTGGCACAGGATTTGAGACATATCAATAACCACTGAATTCTCATGGAGATATTAGCAATAAGTTTTTTGATGGTAAAAAACCAAGTCTCTTATTCACAACCATATGCCTTGAGTTTATAGCATAAAAATAATGATTTTGTCTTAATTAATAGGAAAATTGACACCAACTGGAAGGTTGAGGTAACTTACTTCATGCTGGTCTAGTAAGAGAATAACAAACCCTTCCTTGTGTTAGCTCAAAATCACCTGTGTGGCATAAATTTTATTCAAATTCTAACCTTTAGAAGACAATGGGATGCTTTGGTTCATGACTGCATCTTATTTCTTTTATTCTTCATGGCCTACTTGAAGCTCTGAATATTATGTAAGTTTGGAGTGAGTGAATGAAGGGCTGTCAGACGGTGCTTAGCTACCCTGGGTCTTAAGTTACTATTTGAAAGCAATAGGTTAGAATTAATTCTTGTTTGAGGTCTCGTGTGTGTGTGTGTGTGTGTGTGTGTGTGTGTGTGTGTGTGTGTGTGTGTGTTTGTGTGTGTGTATGTGTGTGTTATTTATACTTGTATCTTTGTTGAGTCTAACCTTGCAGCCTAGGATAGCATGGAACTCCTGTATAGCCAAGGCTTGTCTCTATCACGGAAATTGTCTTTCCTTGACCTCTGAGTAAGTGCTGGAATTGTAGCTATGAGGCACAACGTTGGTCTCTAAAGGGTATTAGAAGGGATGGCTATTCTTCTTGGGTAATTTTAGGTGGACCGTTGCATTCTGAATTTCACAAAGGCAAAAGGCAGTCAATATTCTGCTTTGAAACTGTGAGAGCATGGGCTGAGGTGCTTGCTAAGGAGGTCCAGACACAGGGGTGCTTCTTCTTTCTAGCACAGCTGCTTGGTCTGCAAGGAATGTGCCAAGCAAACAACAATATCTGAAGGACTGTGAGTCATAGTTTCAATATTAATATGTAATTTTGCCTCATTCTGTTGATCAAAATGATTTCCAGAGTCAGCCACGTTCAATGCTAAAAGGCTTTACGCAGGTTACAAATCTTAAGAGTCAAGGTATCTTGGGTACCTTTTCTCTCTCTTTGAGAGACAGTCTGGCTTGCAGGCATTTAAAGTATGTTTGTGCATAGCAAGGAGCAGTGAGATATCTTCATGGGGGAAGTAGGCCCAAGGCTGCTTCCTGAGGCCACATTGAGACCCTGGCTCATTGCTACCATGGTGACTTTGGCTTCCAAAGAATATGGGGTAGGCAAAAGTGTCATCAACAACTGGGATATCAGATTCCCAGGGTCAGAAACAGACAGTTGCTAGAGGAAGGAATTTTAAAGTGGAGACCATCACCCAGGAGAGCTACCTAGGGAGGAAAATGAAAAAGAATGGCAAATGTTTAAGGAGAAAATACTCAATAAACTTAGAAACAAAAATATCCTGGAAGCCAAAAGAATAGAGATTTGTCTGACCAAACTAGGCATGAGAAATAGTTAAGGGATTTGATTGTTCAAAGGTCATCAATGAGCCTGAAAAGAGGGATTTCTTTACCATTTTAGACTATAAAAGATCCCAACAGCTATTCTTAGATTTAGCTTCTGTAAGTGAGCTGGGAAGCTTGCCAAAGTAAAAACTTCTGATTTGGTAGGCCTGGTATGAGGAATAGGCACCATCATGTATAATAAGCATCTCAGAATAGTATGAGGCAAACCACATTTGGGAAATACTAGATCACGGGAAAGATGAGACGTGAAGTCACAAAGGTGTTAGCTCACAGCATGTTGTTAAGTAGCTTCCTTTACAAAACTCAAGCCTTTGAAAGAACAGTTAGGGAAAATGTTTTCAGGGTAAACATATTTGAGCATATTTGTAGACTAAGGAGAGTTGGATATGGAAGAAATATGAAGTTGGGAAATTGATGCTGAGCTCAAGTGCAGATTTTGGGAGCAACTATCTGTCTCTGCTCACCCAAGGCTCACCCTACCCACATTTTCTGCATACTTCATCATTCTCATTACTGGAGCCAATGAGGGAGCATCTTGATGGATTAATATGGGCCCTGTTCTCATGAACAGACGGCATCTGAAACTAATTTCATAGGTGGGGATGACAGTATCTATGAGGAAAACAAAGAACTATACACTAAAAAGAAAATATTCCTGTGGGTTAGTTTTTATTCTCTACCCCATCCATTGTATATGTGTGGTGTATACATTTAAGTGGGTTTATGTACTCTAGGGTGTAAGAGGCCAGACATTGCTGATGGATAGCTTCCTTCATTGTTTAGTCCCTTATATTTTAAGACATTTTCTCTCGTTGAATCTGGAGCTCACACATTGGTAAGACTAGCTGACCAGTGTGCTTCCAGGATCCTTCTGTCTCTACCTCTCCACGCTTGTGTGCATACCCATTCCCAGCTTTTTACACAAGTGCTAAGGATCCACACTCATGTTCCCATGCCTGCACAGCAAGGGTTTATTCACTCATCTCCCTAGAGCTAGTCTGTCCTAGTTTCTATTTTTTTTTCTTAAAATACTGACTATTAATCTGTTGATCCTGTCACTTAGGTCGGCTTCCCGCTTCTCTGCTAATTCTTCCTTACATCAGAACTGAGCCTACCCTAGACACAGGAGGCCAAGCAGTGAGATGAGGTGGCCTGGCTTCTTCTCTTCTTTTCTATTCCATGTTACCAGCTTGTTCAAGAGCAAAACTTCTGCTTCTCAGTCACTTGAGATAGAGGGGGAAAGTTAAAATTTCTGGACTCTTTCCCAGATCTGCTTCAATCAGGAGGTCTGGGTGTGGGGTCCAGAAACACTTATGTTAATGGGTTCTCTAGTTGACCCTTGTGCTTCAGAAAGTAAAGGACTGAGAAATTGGGCTGCACCCAGGCAGATATTCTTACACTGTTTTCACAGCCTTCCACTTGACCACAGAAGTAAACTGCTTATTTAACACAGACACTTATATTCTTGTTAATTCCCATATAGGAAAAATTGAAGACTAATATCACCCTAGCTAGGACTTAAGCACACTATGCATCTTAATAAAAGACATTTGAGGCCCCTCTGGATGGTGGGAAGCTGGGATCAGTGCAGAAGCCTTTCGGTTCTATTACTTTGCCTTGGTCTCCTTCTAGAGCCATGGATCCTGCTAATTCTTTAGAGTTTAAATGGGGATTCATAGAGTGTTCCAGCTGTATCCAGGACCAGTCTTGAAAAAGAATACAGCCTCTCCCTGAAGAGTGAAAGTGAAGAGATTAAAGTGGTGATTATGCAGTAAGTATTTTTTTTGTAACTTCCTACTAGCCAAGCCACACATTTACGTGCATCCATGCACTCTTTCCTTGCTGTCTCTTGTTAATCTGGAAGAAGTGAGCCTACCTAAACACCCTCTTTGCCCCATCAGCTCTCAAATCTCAGTGTTCGCATCCTCTGAGTGATTTTGATTTGCTGATCATCTCTATGTCCCTGAATACCAATCTCTTCTTATTGGCTCTTTCCCCACAGATTCCAGCATGCCCAAGCCTCACATTCCTCTTTAGAGTCCAGTTTATCAACCCATCTTCTCCTTAATGCTGCAACAATAAAAACATCATCTATGTCTTTGCTTCACTTCCCCATTCTTACCTGGTCTCCCAAACCCACCCAAACTTGATTTCAAGGCCAACACATTATCAAAACTGTTTATCCAGCCATGGAACATCTTTTTTAGTTAAATCCAGTATGGGTGCTTTTCTATCATTTCTCAGGGACATTTCCTATGTTCTGAAATAGTTCTTTCTTGCTAACGTGGCAAATGTGGCCCTTCCCATATGTCACTTTGCTCCTGCCCCGACACTTCACTTATTTCAGTCCTTTGTGTGATCCCGGCTCCTTCTCTCACCCAGGCCTTCTGGAATACACTTCCTTCTCCCTAGAACTCTTTTCTCTCTTCACTTTGATGGCTGTAGCTTATCCACTAACCCTGCTAGCCACCTCCATTTCAGTTCCATTATATTGGTGCTCTCACTCACTACTGCAGAACTACTTACTTGAGACCTTGTCATCCCATTTAATTAGCTGTTTGTTTAAATTACTCACTAGAGTATCTCACTGTCTCACACCTTTTTTTTTTTTTTTTGGTTTTTTGAGATAGGGTTTCTCTGTGTAGTTTTGGTGCCTGTCCTGGATCTCGCTTTGTAGACCGGGCTGGCCTCGAACTCACAGAGATCTGCTTGCCTCTTCCTCCAGAGTGCTGGGATTAAAGGCATGCGCCACCAACGCCCAGCTAGAGTATCAATCTCACAGTGTGCCGCGGTTGTTTCTGATTGCTTTCCAGAGCCTTGTAGCCTATAATAATGGTAACTGGCCTATGAATAGGCAGGAGCATAATCTTCATTCATTGTATAAATGAATGAACACACACACACACACACACACACACACACACTTCTGCATGCATTTGCTTGCATGAAAGCTATCTATGCTTCTAGAGATACTGTAGAAAATTGAATTGAGTAGTGACATTGTATCTCTGTTGTATACTTTTTAATTAGAAAAGAAGGTTCAGAAAAGACTGCAATATAGGCCAGAAAAATTAGGGACACAAACAAAAAAATTTGGGGATACAATATATAATAACACGTTTATCTGGGCTGAGCTGTTCACAGGGGAGAATAGCCTTTAGAAACTAAATTTGGCTGGAGATGACCCAAGGTAGAATATGCAGACATCATTTAAAAACCTGAGTTCAATTCCCTTACCATTTGCTGTGTACTTTGGTGGAGTCAATGGCCTGCCAACACATCCAGAGTGCTGTTATTTCTTTTCCTTAGTTGATTAGCTCTCTCCAAGAGTCTCAGGTGTAAGTCGTCACCTTGGACTTTAGGTTTCTCATGTCACAATCATTTCTTTGCACTTATGAACCATGAGAATTCAATGCAAATGTCCTTGAAAAGAAAGTCCGAAGGCGTTTTTCCAAAGAAGCCAGCAGAAGGGACTTCTTGAAACAGGCAGCATTGCATGGCAGAAGTGGCCGAATGAGCTAAGCGCCAGCCCTGGAGTATCCAGAAATGGAAAGAAGAGAAGGCAAGGACACAAGAAGCCGCAGCTACAGTCTCTCTTCTGTGAGCTCTGCTCAGGTCTGCTGTGCATACATCTCTCTCTCTCTCTCTCTCTCTCTCTCTCTCTCTCTCTCTCTCTCTCTCTCTCTCTCTCTCTGTGTGTGTATGTGTGTAAGGAAACTGGATTTTATACTATTATATTAAGTACACTTAAAACTTCACAAATCTGAAGTGAGTCTTAATTTTTACAGTGGATATTGTTTGTAGCTTAAACATTCATGGAAAACTACTGATACACACTGAAAATATATTTGTCATAAGGTGGGGGCATCAAGAGAGAATACTGATGTAGAGTGGAAAAAATACGCTATTCCAATTGTCTTCTGGCCATCAAACTTATTGGCAATAGTGCTTATGCTTGGGGTATTAGAATTACATGTATAACTAACTACATAGATGGGAAAAATAGCTTCCATATTATTCAAATTCTTTTCTTATTCTATTTCCTCCCTCTCTCCTTTTCCCCTCTTTTCTCTCCCTCCCTCCCTCTCTTCCTCCCTCCCTCTCTTCCTTCCTTCCTTCCTTCCGTCCTTCCTTCCTTCCTTCCTTCCTTCCTTCCTTCCACCATATAGAGACCACACTCTGTTGGATATGGTGTTCACCGACAGAAACATACCAATGTGAAGGCAAAAACATTATTTCCTTCATGGAGTTTATATCCTTGTCTCACAAAATAAACAGTTAATGAGTTAGTCTGGATAGAGAGAGCATACACAAAGAATATCTGTGGAGTGTTCTGCACAGAGGCAATGATGATGTGAACATCGAGGCAAGAGTGTGATTGGCAAGCTTGAAGATGAGCAGAGGCCAGAAGAGAGATGGAGAGTAGGATAGGTGGCAACATGAAGAGAGCGATGGTGTGGGGCAGATGACACAGGACTCTGGGTTTTTAGGATTTATTCTAACTGTGGTGGCTCTATATGGCAGATAACATAGTGTAGAATATTATTTTAAGATGTGTTACATTTGTTTGATGATGCAAGAATGTATTGCATTTTTATGTGGCATTTGTTTAACTCTGTGAAGCTGTGTTACTTTGCCTGTCTGAAACACCAGATGGTCTAATAAAGAGCTGAATGGCCAATAGCTACATAGGAGAAAGGATAGGCAGGATTGGCAGGCAGAGAAAATGAATAGAAGGAGAAATCAGGGAGAAGGGAAGCAAGACAAAGAAGAAAGAGCAAGAGAACAAGCAGAGGAGGACACCAGGGGCCGGCCAGCCAGCCACACAGCCACACAGCCAGCCATGGAGTAAGAGCGAAAGTAAGATATAAAGAAAGAAAGTAAGAAAAGGAAAAAGGCCAGAGGCAAAAGGTAGATGGGGGTAATTTAAACTTAAGAAAAACTGGCAAAAACAAACTAAGGCCGGGCATTTATAATTAAGAATAAGCCTCCATGTGTGACTTATTTGGGAGCTGGGTGGTGGGCCCCTCAAAAGAGCAAAAACAACCAACTACACCATAGTTTTGCTTCAGCCTTGAATATGGATTAGCCCACAGGGAAATGAGCCTGGAGTCTAGAGGTCAGGTCAGAGAGCTGCAATCCTGGCAAGAGAGAGTATGTTGAGAGGTGATGTTCGGAGACATGACTGAATTCTGGTTGTGATGTGAAGACAAAGCTGGGAATCAGCTCATGGCTTAGGTACAAGCTATGCAGAAAGGAAGGGAGTCAGAGATTTTCCCCGGGTTGGGTGGCTGCATTGTTTGTTTGTTTTCCAGGATAGCTAGCAGAAACCTGGTGTCCTTGACAGCGGTGCAGAGGAGAGCAACCCTGGTAGCATCAGTTTAACTTTTGTGGCTTTAAGATTGAGATGCTTATTAGACATTTCAACTTGAGACCTGTGGTTCAAAAGTTCAGGGAAATATAGGGTCGGAGAAGCAAATATGGGATAGCTGCTGTTAAAAGCTAAGACTGCACAGGAGATTGAGAAGGGAGAAGTCAAAGAACTAACTGAGCCTGGCTCCAGCAGTTAGAGAATGGAAAGGTTGCAGTAACATTGCTTTCTTGGCAATGGGAGCTGAGAAAATATTTCTAGTGAAACCCTGACAACTTAAGAAGATTAATGTTCTTTTTTCTGCCTCCTTACTCTTTTCTTTCTTTAGAGACAAGATCTAACTATATAGCCTAGGATGATCTTGACTTTGTTATGTAGCTCAGGCTGGCCTCCATCTTGTGATACTCCGATGTTTCCTCCAAAGTGCTAGGATTATAGTTGTATATCACCACTCAGGACTGAGAAGATGGCTTAGAGAGGATTAGTGTTAAAATGCTGCTAAGGCAAAAGTTAGACTGAAATCTGGATGCTGTTAGATTCAATAATAATGGTGGTCATCTTGGGGACCTCCATGAACAAGTTTTTATGGGTGATAAGGCTGAAAGCTTGACTGGAGTGGGTTTGAAAGAGAGATGGTAAAGAGCGCATACACTGAGGATCTCATAGAGTAGTTTTTCTGTAGAGCAGCAGCAGAGAGAGGTGGTAGCCACAGCTCCAGGAAGGATCAAAAGAGTCTTTGTTTTTAATTGAGCAATAGTACAGAAGGTTTCATTGCTGGTAGGAATGATCCAATAAAATAGGGAAAGAATCATGATGTGCCAGAAAGAGGGACAGTTGCAGAAACAAAGGGGGAAACCAGATGAAAAGGGCTTTCAAGTCAATGAATCACTTGGTCTTTGATATGAGCACTAGCATCATTTTTGTCTTGCATGTATAGAAAGGATGATGACCCTATACACCTGGTGATGGCAAAAGGTCAGGAAGCCAGTGTAAAAGCTCTTTGTCAATGGAAAGTTCTTATGAGCATGGAAGCTTGCACTCATTTGACCAAGTCATTTGTATTGAATAAAATGGCCAGGTCACCCATGTGTGACAGATGTATTGCATATGAAACACAGACATTTCTGAGGGAAAGCAGCAGGATTCTCCATCCTTGTGCACTTATTTGAACATGTAACTTTTTGGTGGGCCTATATAGAGCCCACAAGTGGATGTTGGGCATCTTCCTAAGTCACTCTCCACTTTATAATTTGTTTTGAGACAGAATCTCTTACTGAACCTTAATGAGTTGGCTAGTCCGGCTGGTCAATGAATGCCAGCTATCATCCTGTCTCTGTCTCACAAACACTACAATTCCAGGTGAAGACCACCACTCTTGATTTCCTTACAAGGCTCCTGAGGATCTGAACTCGGGTCCTTAAATTTGCACAACCATCATTTCACTAACTGAGCATCTTCCCAACTCCCTCGAAGCATAGCTTTATGTGTGTAATTAAACCAGCAGCAAATATTGAAGGAAATTTGCTGTTAAGTATGGAATCGTGGTGTAAATAATGATGAAAAGGTTGCCATCTTTAAGGATCTTACGTTCTGTCAAAGGAAGACAGTGGATAGAAAGATGAATAAACATCAAGGCATTTTTGATGCCACATCACACAATGAAAAGAAAGAAAGCACGGTGAGATGTGACAGAGACTGTGATCCCACCCTCATGGAATAAGAATTTGTTGGGTATGGGGCTGGTTCCCCAGAAACACAGACTATGACACAGCTGTGTCACTTTCACAGGAGGGAGAGGAGAGGCCCATTTCTAGGCTGGAGAAATGTGGATCTGAGATTTTGTACACCACATTGTAAAAGAAAGATTCAAATACAGACTTATTCATATCTTTTGCTTATTGCTTTCCTTATACCAGTAAAATATGCATATGATAAATTGACCATGCTTAGCATTCATTTCAAAAACTGTTTCATACACTTGAAACAAAGCACTGACGATAAATAGACAGAAATGAACGACTCCTAGATTTCAATAGGATCTAGGAAGATTAGACTAACACTATTAAAATATAAATATGAGAGTTATTAGCTTAAAGCACTATAAACTATTGGAGGAGAATGTAAAACTATAATTGATCATTGTTGCTGACGCCACAGTGTTTAGTGTCACATTTCAAAGACTTCATTTCATGACTGTCAGTTTGTATTTTGTATCTTAAACATTAGTGTTGGGGGAAGGAGAGCAATTTGTAAAATGATTTTTAAAGAAATGACACAAAAAGTTTTTCCTAAATAGAGAAAAATATTTTAAATTAATATCCTGTACAGTTCTCCTTTGGAAACATGAGAGGATGTGGCGAATATAAATGTACTATTTGAGGCTGTGGGCTAAGCAGCCTTAAAGCTGAGAGTTCTTGTTAACTAAATGCTAAGGCATCGGGGAAAAAGTTTGATTCCTTTAACCCCCTCTTTCCCCTTGTACTTAAACTAGATGACACTGGATCTCAAAGACCATTTTGTCTTTAAAGCTTTTAAAAAATTCAAGTCACTGCTTTTTTGTGCTCTAATTAGGTACAATAGAGTTTTGAAGTTTATTGTTCAAACTTTCTCACAGTGGTATAATGAAAGGAAACGTGAACATGAAAAATGTAATGTTTCTGAAAAAGATTGTTTAATAACCCAGGCTGTCTCGTCCATGCCAGATTTTCAGATATGAGCTCCAGTTCTCTAAATGCTTTGGCAGATGTTAAGATGCAAGGTTCGTGATGACGATGGAGAGAAATGAAGTAATCTCGCGGACACAATGGAACTGAGAGTCAAGCACCCAATGGCTTAGTATATTGACTTTTATTTTGAGGTCTTTCACGTTTGCTAATCTTTTGCATAAACTTTGGGAAGTCAGATATCACAGGGAGTGTCTAAAACCTCTGTCTGAAATTCTTTGTTCTAAACTGTCAGACAATATAAAAAATCAGCTGTGGTATTTTCAGCACTATCCGATTTCAAATGGCCTTTTATTCAGTTCTTTTATGACCAGTTGCTTGACAGCGTATAGATATAGTTACTTCGAGAGATTGTTCCTGTTACTACTGGTGTCGGGGTATTTTTGTGGAATGTGCTGTTATGCAGTAGTCCCCACTTACAGATCCGAAGTGACTTTACTGGCTTTCATTCTTACAGATTTTAGAGTTTATTTTAATTTTTATAACTGAGACATTTTCTCTAAAATACTCTTCTGGAAATATATTTTATAACCAGTGTTAGATATAACTATATGTGTGACATATTTTTGGTTGTTTTCATAAGATTTGGCACTTGTTAGATATCAGACATATCACATACAAACTTAAAAATCTGGTTTTAAGTTGAGCTGAACACTTGAGAATGAATTTTTGTTGTTATAAATAACCCTAAAAGTTTCAAATGCAGTCATTCTAAAATAGATTATGTAATGAACAACATATACCTTCTAAGGAAACATTAGTTTCATCAGAGTCCATAACCTTTCCTCTTCTCCCTTGGAGCCTACATCCATTTGGTTAATTGAAGACACACAGACACAAACACATTTTAGTTGTTTATTTGCATTTACACATTTATATAGGACATTTTTCTATGTGTATAGGTAAAAGCATATTTTTTACAGTATGGCAATAATATACTCCATATTTGGAGTGTACCAGTAAAAGATATCCACAAGACAATTTTTTCATTGTATTTGGCTCATTATATAGTATCAATTACTTTTGGAGAGAGTGGATTAGTGATACAATTGATTAGGAATTGGAGAAAAGTGTAGGATTAAATGCAACCCAAAATTTATGTAAATTATCAAATTTAGAATAAGCAAATGTATTAAAGCCAAATGTCTAGACTGGTAACTGGGTAGTCAGGATGATATGGAAGAGGGCTCCAGATGAAAACTGTTGTATGCTTGAAATAAAAACAGTGGGCATGAGGGTCCTGTGAAATTCTAAGAGATTATTTTTTTCCCTGTAAGAAAAGCAAGCACCCTGTGTCCAGAATGGTACAAAGAAAAACTAGTTCAGGGTTGAGGCCTAGAGCTGATACATTTCAAGAAGGAACGGGTGGCTGCACTTGTGAGCGGTGACAGATCTCTGTGAAATATAATCCTGATTAAAAATGCATGTGTGAAACCTCTTCGAAGAAAGGCCTGTGTCCACCAGCATTTTTTTTCAAGCTCCCGCGTGTGAGTGGGAAGACTAATGTGGCCTGCCTGGTACTGTTCACCCCATCATTTGCTGACTGTTTCACTAGTCTGAAATGATCTCTTTCTATCGCTATGAGTTAGAGCTGCATAGTTTTGTTTAAGTCAGAGATACAAGTGAATTTTTAAAATTCACACGCTCAGTCTTCACACACATGCATGCACATGCACAAATGCATGCACAAAGCATACACAATCTTTTTTATAAATATGTCTAGACCACTCCTAAGCACAAATGACAGAAATTTGTGATTTGGACAGACATCAATGCATATGATATTTAGGCCTTTTCCACTGCTAAGTCAGGTGAGATTTAAACAAAACAAAACAAAACAAAAAAACAAGGCATGTGTCCAACCACTCCACAAAGATTATCAGCTCCATTGCTGAAAGTCTTTCACTTCACAGTGCCAAACCTGTAGTCAGCTATTGTGCAAGCACAGAGAATGTATATACACCAACGCCATTCATTTGGGTCCAGGTCTGAAGGGAGTAAAGTCTGAAGGCCTCCAAAATAGAAAGGAGATTAATCTGGCCTGTTAAAAACAAAAACAAAAACAACAACAACAACAAAAAACCCCAACTAATTGCATTATGGTTGTCATTACTACAACTGTCTGGGATTTCCTTCCTCAGATCAAGGCCCAGAACACCTAATCATGACCATGACTGTTGTTGAAACCTAATGCTTACCATCTTCCCTTAAAACCTAAGGAAACAAAGAATGAGAAAAGAAATTACTATAGTAATCCAGTGGAGTAAGAATATTATTATTATTTGTGTGTAATTTACACAAATCTCTCTAGATAGTTGTATAGTTTTGGCATACACACACAAGTGCATGTAAACATATATTGATAAATAAATATGTAGGAAATGATTAACTGAACTCCAAGAGTTCCACGCCTTTATAGTCATTTTAGTTTGCTAGATGCTCTTAAATATTTGTTTTCAATGACTATTTTTTACAAAAACATGATAACACTTCTTTACTGGATCTCTCTCTCTCCATGTCCCCCACCCCCCACCCTTCTAGCCATCACAGCTAACATTTTTTTTCACCGCTAACATTTAATGGCTGTCTGAAAATACCGTACTTTGCTTGGCATCATTTAGAAAAATTTGACAACCTTTAGTTTTCCAAAGAATTCCTTGGTGAGAACATTTGGGGGTTATTTTCTCTAAACAAAAGTGAGACTTTGCGGATGGGCACGCGGTGACTGTGTGCCACCCTGGTGGCCTCTGCTCTGTCCTGTTTGTTTTTTTCTTCTTTCGGTCTCAGTCTAGGAGACTGCTCATCTCTGTGGATCTGCAGTCCTATTCAGGAAGGAATTACAGTTAGCCCAAAGTGCTGCCCGTGGGACGTATTAGACCACAGTTGTTTTTCCTTAATCATGACAGTATTCAAGATTTTAATAACTGAATTTATGAGGCACAGCAAGAGGAATACATTTTTTAAGGCCTTGCAACTATTACAAAAAAAATATTGTAAATTTTCAGTTGGCTCTTTTTTTTTTTTGGCGTATTCAGTGAAAATGCAGAGACTAAGAGGATCATAGCTGGAGAGGATAAGTAACATTGCTTGCCCTAATCTAAGTCTGAGATTTAAACTTATTTTGTCTTACATTTTGTGAATTTTCCCTATTTTAAGAAGGATGTCTTAATTTTAAAATAACACCTATTCTTGCCTGTAGTAGGTTCAGTCGTATACAGTGATTTTTTTAAAACGCATGCCTAAAGTGAAATATTTATTATTTATTGCGTTTTTCCTAACAGCATGATTGTTTCTGAGGATGATAGTCTATGTAGTTTAATCACAAGCTATCGAACATGAAAGAGTAGATGGAATTCTACAACAAAGTACACCGCAGGTACAAGCCAATGAATAACAATTATCGTCACTGAGATCAACACCAACAACAGAAGGTTTCTAAAACCTTTAAGACCCTGAATATTTTCCATAATCTCCTGGTGCCTTTTAACAAGAGAAACTTTTTTTTGTTATTATAAAATTGTCAATAGCCTTTCTTTGGATTTCTTTGGGTCCTACTTAGGGAGAGTATCTGAGTATTTTCTGTTTTCACAATACACACAGCGTTCTCGTGTATTGTTTTCTGGAACATGTGCACACACATAGGAACATACACAGCAAAGTTGGTCAAAGGAAAGCCATTAACCACTTTCCTATAAAATGTGGTCCTCCATGTCCGAGCTGACCCCACACAAGGAAGAAAGTATGTGTGTCTTCATTGTTGACATCATCTTATTAACGGATGCATGGGTGCGAGCGACAGAAGTCTAATAAAGGCTCATTGCTCTGTATATTTTACTCTGTTTGCAATTAATTCTCTTGCTATATTACATCTACGTTAATGTATGTTTTCATACAAATTCTAAGGAGAGCACTGCTTCTAATTTATTTCCCATCTTGCAGTTAATTTAAGCAGGGGTTTAATTCCAGTGATCTCCTTTCTTAGTAACAAATACACACAGTGAGTGTTCTGAGATTTATGCATGAACCAGAATTCAGAAATAGAGTTTTATTACTCCCTTTCATTTAAAATTAATTACCAATTCTTAACTTAAAAATTCACAATGAGAATTGGTGGTCTCAGATTGCTATTTAGTTCATTCTTGTTATTTTAAAACTTTAAATTACTGATATTAATACCAATATTTTGAACAATCTTTCTAGAATAAATGGCTCTCTAATATTTGTTGTCTAAAATTACTTTGTGTGTGTAAATTCAAATTTCTTTTTGATGTAGGAAAATTGAAGTTATTTTAATAAACTATTTTATGACATTAATTATGACCACTATAATTTTATATACATCACAATTCAGTAGCTCTTAATTACAGTTTCAAAATAAAAATTTAGTTAATAATCATTGACTAGAGTCACTGATAAGAATTGATAAGGAATGTTTTTAAATATCAGATATTTTAAATCACAATTTTCTCCTTGGAAAAAGATTATCTATAGGGCTATGAGAGAGGGGAATGAGAGTTTGTGAAAAAACCCTGTCAAACAATTAAAAAATGTGAAAAAAAAAAGCAAATATGTTTAGGAAACAAGAAGCCACAGGGTCAAGTCAAGTCTAGATCAATAGAAACAATAAACTTGAAAACCCTAGGACAGAAAGTAATGGAGAGATTAGAAGAGGCAAGGAAATAGAAAAACCTCCAGGAGCTGGAAAAGGTTTTGTTTTAGTGTTTATAATCTCATATGTGCTTCATTTTGAAGCATAATTTAAAATAAAGTCCAATGATAATAATTCAGTGACAATTTCTTTTGGCTTTGGTACCCGGGCAGAGAATACATAGTTGTTCCCAGCTTTGGCTTTTATACAATCTGTGAAACTCTGTGTTTCTGAGAAAGAGTTTGCAATTTCCTTTTCAAGCCCCCATGCAGTGGTATTTTGCTTATTATACCTTACATTACCGCATATGCCTCCAGAAAGCAGCATGTAAAAGACTGAAGAAACCATTCACGCAAGAATGCAAATGCCGGCCCTTGCTTCTGCCTGACCTCACTGTTGTACCTGCCATGCAAAGCAGCTGTGGGCCTTGGAAGGCATTTAGTGGCTGTTGTTAAAACAACAAACTTCCAGTCCCCAGAAATACCTTTCTTAGCATTACCGCACAGGTGTAGCAAATGGTAACACGCTCACTGGCCTGGAGCCCTCAGTTAAATCATCAGTTTGTTAACCGCTGTTTGCAAGGTAAACCCTCCCCCTGGAATGAACTTCTTTAAAGCAAAATGAAATAAAATAAAGGTAAGTAAAAGTAAATAGATTTTCCTATTGAAAGTTATTACTTCAGGAATGAAGAAGATAGGTATTGATCGGCACCTTGCTTTGCCATTACCGTCAGGCCCACGTAGGTGGCTAAGACACTTTATTCTAAGCAAACAGCCATTTTCTCTTCTGACATGGGATTCCAGTGAGAATTGAAAAAAGTAAAAGGTTTGTAAAAACATTTTTCTGTCCTTCTTACAGGGACAATTTATGTTGAAGTAATATTTTCTGAGATACTCACACCTGTTATTGATTTATTTCTTCTTTCTTGTGAACAATCTCCCGTTTTATAATGCAGTCACCCTTGTATACTGCTCCTAGGCAGTGATTTAGAAATAATTTTCATTGCAACAGTGTCCCGGGGGGTTCCAAATATTGAGAGCATATGAATAAAATAGTAAGCACATGTATACCTCTGCAAGCTTTCCTTGGAACAAAGTAATAGTTATGATATTTGTTTTTATCACTAATAAAAGCACCTCATGATGAGCTATTGTCATAACAGTGAGAATGGAATTCTAAACATAGAAAGCCCCCAGAGTTCGTGGTCAAATAACCCTCCAGGATGACCTTGGGAACCCATGGACTGGAAAAAAGAAGAGAATGCATGATGCACATTTTGATAACACAGGTTTATTATTATCAAAGAAAGGTTATCACTGCTTAAGAAATAGAAGCTTTTCCTTTGAGCACCTTTGAGATGTACACTTTGCATTTGGTCACTAGTACATGTATAAGCATCCACTTTCTTGTGTGTCCACCTATGCAGTACACAGTTATTTCCTCCTTCAAAAAATCAATGCAGCTATGATTTCTCTATAGTTCATTCACTGTTTATGGGTAAGGATTAATGTTTGACCTTCCCTCGCCTTCCTGACTTCGACCAATTGCTTTAGAATAATTTCTCTGGTTTACTTTTTTTTATCACATTCTCTGACATTTTAGAGAATAATATTTGACAGCTATGAACATCTGCAAAAGTTATTGTTATCATAACTTGAGCTCAATGGAACTGATGGTCCGCAGCTCATATTGCACTACAGAGAAGGGATACATTAAACATAAAATTTGCTTGATTGTTTTTCAGTAGAAAAAATTGCTTAGTTGTTTTTAGCAGAGGCACACTTTTAAAATAACAACTAAAAAAAGTCTCCTGAAGGTGGCAAATACATTTGTATTTTACACAAGGAGAAGCCTCAGACTAGTCATTTTTCATTTTGGAATTTTGTGTATTATTGCTAATTTTCTTTTTTATATATGTATATATTTCTCTTAAATGATTTAAATAAAAATCTTAGGATACATTGTCACAAGTCAGCTTTCTGCATATGAGATTTGTAAGCAATTTCTGATCAAAGTTTCTCATTTTAGTATCCTGATTTCTTATTCAGTGTGCACCCAGGGAAACCAGCATATCTCACTCTCCTTGAGAAAAGCAATAAAGAGAGAAAATGCAGTTAGTCATTTATGTGCACATAACAATAGAAATCTCAAAGATTAAGGGGGATCATTTTGGGGAGTCCCACAATTTTGCAACCAAAAGCACTTAAATAATTACCTTTTTAAACAACTTTTATTGACTATGCAGAAGGATAAATGGTAATCTTACTTGTTTTAAATGGCAGAAAGCAACCAAATGCCATTAACAGAGTGTTACATTTCTTATTTCACTAAGATTGTTGAAGCTTACCAGAAAGAGATAAAAAATGTATAAATTCAGGAACACTGGCTAGTAATATCCCAAACCATTGTCAGTGGACTCCTACTTTCTCCTGCCAAAATATGTGGAAGCATGCATGGATTGTACTAGATTAGTGAGAGGGGCTTGTTTCCGTGGCATTAGCCAGGTATCTTAGCAACAAGAGCATACCAGATTCTAGCAGTGCTCTGTGGTGGTGCATGTAATATCCTGGACATAATCTGTCTTTTAATTTTCTTTGGATTGTAGTGATATTACAGATACATGTGTTCAGTTATAGATCTTTATTTAATAAGAAGAATGCCTTAACTGAAGATTTGTACTATGCCAGGAGTGGGCAACTCACAATAATGTTGCTGGCGTTTTAGCCCAGGTACTGCCTTGTCTCACATTGCAGATTGACAGGAAAACTTACTCCCTTCATTAAGATGTGCCTCATAGTTCATATCTTTATGCTGTGGAGATGGGGATGCTGCTGGAATTCATAATACCAAGAACGTTATTTAATGTCAGATAGAATGCAAATTGCTCGTACAATTGAAATGTCATCTAAAACATGCCACCGTATGCAACACCACTTTATTATAAGTCACTGAGAGCAATATCTTAAATTTGGAATTGCACTAATCCTTCATCTGCTTTGTTTACCTTTCATCTATAATAGAGATGTCGAATTTCCTCCAAACTGGATTTGCATGTTTTAACTGTTTGCTCACACAGCTGAAGATGTGTGGGAGGACCATATAGGGGTAGTGCCTTTGATTTCCTTGTCTTTTTGTTGTTTGTTTAATGCAAATTAACAGCAAAAGATAGCTTCCAAATATGAGACAAAATGCCATGTCAACTCTTTTGGGGAAATAAGCTAAAGCTTATGGAAGAACATTTGATTATTTAAAGGGCACACTATAATACAAATATGATGTCAGTTTATTGGTAATTGATTTTCTTGGTAATTTAGTTTCATGGGATATTTTTCTCAAATTTAATTGAAACAATAAGGATTTTTACAAGATTCATTTTGCTCACAGTGAAATTACATATAAGCTTTTAACACTTTTGTCCTGTTTGTTTGTAAAAACCACCTAGAACAATTGCTTTTCAAAACAAAGCTACCCTGACATAAAAAAAAAAAAAAAACTTGTCTGTACACAAGGGTTCTTAAAATTGGCTTTCAAATATTCATCTGTGATGATGGCTTATCCCTTATAGATCAGTTTTTAATACTGAGGCAGGCCCAGGATACCTTCCTAATCTATATACTATAGGGTTTCCATACAGAATTCATTGTGGAGGGCGAGCTGTGCAAAGGAAATTGGAAGGAAAGGAGAGACCTTGAACCTTTACTCTGCTTCTGTCCCCTCCACTCAGTGTCCCCACCTCCATGGACCAAACTCTGAAAAACATCTTAGCTCTCAAGTAACACTAAGTAGTTTCAGATGGGTTGCATGGAGATTTTGTTGTTCTGTTTGGTTTGAATTTACAAAGTATATTTATTGTTAATATCAACCAGTAGAGTTAAGAACTCCACCACAAGAGACTATTTCTTGGTGAATGTATTGATCCTTTTTTTTTTTTTGTTTGTTTTTTGAGATAGAGTTTTTCTATGTAGCCTTGGCTGTCCTCTCTATGTAGACTAAGCTGGCCTCAAACTCATGGATCTCCCTGCCTCTGTCTCCTGAGTTTTGGGATTAAAGGTGTGCATTTCCATGCCCAGATGATGCAAAACTTTTACTAGAATACAAGAATCCCCAAATTTCAATTCTTTTTAGTGTGTTATATATCTTTGTATCATTCAATATAATTTCTTAAAAATTTGTATTTGTGAAGACATGCATGAATCTTAAAGAAAAGGCCTAACATAGTCACTTTAGCATAACAATTATTTTAATTCTACAATACTCATTAAGGTTTATAAATCTTTACAGAATTCCCTAGAATAGTTCTTAGAGGAATGGGTGAAGACTTCACATCTTAGAATTACTTAGTGTACTTATGGAAATTTGGAATTCTTGTTCTTTTGCCCAGATTCACTGTGGAAGATTTCTACAGGTCTCAAAGAAGTCTTTCATCTGGTATAGTCGAGTTTAGAAACCACAAAACTGAAGCAGCAGACAGCAGCTAATACATAGCTTAATTTTCATAATAAAAGTTAGTTTTAGTAATGTTATATATTATAGAATATAGAAACCCATATTATATTCACATAATAACCATTGCATTTGATACACACACACATACCCACACACGCACACATATATGCATGTATATATATTCTATGGTTTTTCAAAAATAAACTTGAAACATTGAACTTAGGGACATTTATTTTAAAAAGTTAAAATAAATAAATATTTTCTCATGGGGGCATTTCATCTAGGTCTTTTCAGTGAGAATATTGAATGAAAGTTTCATAATGTCCTTTAAAATATTTATTTGTTATTTTTATCTATGTGTACATATACCACATGTATGCAGTTCCCCACAGAGGTCCAAGAGCATTGTTTCTCCTGGAACTGGAGTTACACATGGTTGTGAAATACCTGATGTAGTTTCTGGGAATGAAACCTAGGTCCTCAGCAAGAGCAGTGAGTGCTCTTAACCTTTGAGCTATCTTGTCACTTCCCACAATCTATTTTAAAATCATGACAGGTTAAGAGAACTTCCTGTTCTCACAGAGAATCCAGGTTCCATTCTTTTTCATTCTTTTTTTTTTTTTTTTTTTTTTTTTTTTTTTTTTTTTTTTTTTTTTTGAGACAGGTTTCTCTGTGTAGCTTTGCGCCTTTCCTGGAACTCACTCTGTAGCCCAGGCTGGCCTCCAACTCACAGAGATCCGCTTGCCTCTACCTCCCGAGTGCTGGGATTAAAGGCCAGGGCCACCACCGCCTGGCCCAGGTTCCATTCTAAGCACCCACAGCAGGCATCTCACTACTGTGTGTAACTCTGTTTCCTCTATCTTCAGGGGAACCAACATGCTCCTCTGGTCTCTGGGGGTACCAGGTTTGCATGTATTACACATATATATGCAGACAAAACAGTCATAAACCTATGATAAAGATAAACGCCACTTAAAAATCATATGACAAATGGCATAATTTAACAGATTGGAATTTTAAGTTTTTTAAAATATGAAAACTCAAAATTATTTTATTATATTTATATTATATATGTGATACATGCATACTCACACAGTAAACTGTTCCTTTCCTGATATAAAGGAAGATATATTAAGTTCAAAAGTAGAACTAATGATTTTTATGGGTTTCTCTTCTTATTAATTTATTAATATTTTCCTTATCTTCTAATACACATTGGTTTTGAAGTTTGAGTTACGTCTTTGTTGCTTTTGAATAACAAAAATGAAGATTTGTGACCAATCTTGTATATACCAGGATTTTGTGCCCAGGAGTGTCCCTAAGTTTTATATATACTAAATACGGAAATTAATTCAGCCAGCTGTGAAGTACGATGATCTCGTGAGCATAAGGAAACAAGAGTGGAATGTAAGAGAAGGTGAAACACAGAAAGACACAGTCAGAGAGGATTATAGGAATATGAACATGGACTTCCTTAGCTGAGGGCATATGACTGATGTGTACTTGAATCAGCAGCAAAAAGAGTTTTAATTGCTGCACACAGTTCCAGAGATAGGAACCCAAGAGCTGGTCTCAGACTCGGAGGTGCAGGAACAATTATTCTGTGACACCTCTTTGAACACATGATGTCCCACGCTGTAATAAAATTAGAAAAGGTTTCTAATGTGCACCTTACTGGTAAGCATTAGTTGGCCTGATTTATCTAATATATAACTTGAGAATGTATCATAAAATAATCTATGCATTTAAGGGTGTGTGTGTGTGTGTGTGTGTGTGTTATTGAGGACTGAACTTGTGTATGCTTGCATGTACATACTGGGCATGCACCCTACCCTACCATTGAGACACATGGAAGAACTTTAAAGTTTTAGTTTGGGCCAAGGTATCACTAAATTGCTAAAGCTGGTCCTAAGCTCACTCTATAATCCAGAAAGTCCCTGAACTTGCAATCTTCCTGCCTCAGCCTCCAGAGAACATGAGATGGCAGGTGCACACTACCACCCATGCCCAGACAAAATAATCTTTTAATAATTAAGAAGTTAATGCCTAATGATTCCTAAAAGTTCATTTATAACCTTTCCCTTTCTGTGGAGATATATTGTTTGTAATCTAAGAAATAAAGCTTGCCTGAAGGTCAGAGGACAGAGCCAGTCACAGAGTTAAACACAGAGGTCAGGCAGTGGTGGCACACACCTTTAACTTAGCACTCAGGAAGCAGAGGCAGAGATCTGTCTGGATTTCTGTGAATTCAAAGCTACATGAGATTAATCCAGTCTAAAAAAGAAACAGGGCCAGGCAGTGGTGGCACACACCTTTAATCCAAGCACTAGGAAGGTTGAGACAGGAAGTGATATGGTTGGGCAGAGGAAGGAATATAAGGCGGGAGGAGACAGGCACTCATGCTCTTCCAGGCTGAGGAGCTGGTGAGGTAAGAAGTGGTGGCTATGGCTTGCTCTGCTTCTCTGATCTTTCAGCTTAAACCCTGATATCTGGCTCAGGGTTTTTATTAAGACCAATTAGGATTTGTGCAACACTTTCTACATATGGCAATTGCACTTCTAACTTCTCATCCCATGTTCTGCCATTCTCTCAAATTCAGTTTTTCTAAAGTCACAGTTAGTGTTTCCTTGAACACAATGTTCATGCTGCCAGTTCCCAGTTTCTGTTGATGACACCATCATTTCCCTTGTTACTTGTATGCAAAGATTTAGTGGACTTTATTGGGTAGAAGACATGTGCTCTGACTCCTAGTCAGATCTGCTTACATGACACTGGAAAGTAGGTCTATATTTTAAAATAGGTCATGGATAATTTGTGAAACAACATTTTGTTTAAGACAACATACCAGATTAGTTAATACCCAGCAAAATTTCACACCCTGCTTCTAGCTTAATTAAATGAGGAGTTGTGAAAGTAAAGAAAGACGCTTGGTTTTATCAATAAAACTAGCAGAAAGAAAAAGAAAAAAAATAGAATATCTATGTGAACAAAATCAAGACTTGGTGTCTCCCTTGAAGAAGAAATGAAGATTTTATTTAAGTTGCTGATTTACACAATGCAGACTATAGATCTTTACACTTTTGTACATCATAGTGAGTTGAGCTTATGATTCTGAAAATGAGGCAGGCTCATCCTTTTATTGTTTCTTTCTATTTGATACCTCTTCTAGACAGAGGTTATCCCAGAGATGGAATACCAGGAGCCTCTATTCACAATGCAACTTGAGATAGGGACTCTTGGCATCCTGGGGCTGAGCCCATAGAAAGTACAGCAGCTTAATGAAAAAAATTCTTGAGATTATAATAACATAATTTCCCCTTTTTCCTTTCTTACTCTAAACCCTACTATATACTCCTCTTTGCTCTCCTCCAAATCCATAGCCTCTTTTCCCATTAATTGTTATATCCCCCGCCTCTGTGTGTGTTCCTAAATAGAACTTGCTTAGTTTGTATAATGTTAGTTGTGTGAACATATTTTCAGGGCTGATCATTTGATGTTGGATACCATTGTGCTTTTCCCTGGGAAGACTATTTTCCCACTCTCAATATTCCTTAGTTGCCTGTACTTCTTTGTTCAGGGTTGAAGCCTCCTGCCTTATGCTGCTCCCATCCACATTAGCATGTCTATTGTTACTGTGCTTGTTCAGGCCACATTTAGTAATTCTTGTTGGTGAGACTTTATGGGTGTAGCTTCTGCCATTCCTAGGAGACACAATGTCACAGCAAACTCACTGTTCTGGCTCTTACAGTCCACTCCATCTTCTTAGAGATCTCTGAGCCTTATGTACATAATTTGCCTCATGGATATATCAGTTGGGACTGGGTTCCACAACTCTTGTTTTGATTTTTTTTTGTAATGTTCTCTGTTGCAAAGAGGAAATTTCCACGGAATTCCAAAAAAATGAGGTGTGAGAACTACATTTATCTGTGGATATAAGGAGATATATTTAGAATGCAGTTAGAGATTGTGCTGGTCTAATAAAGTGGTGGTTGTGGCTTCTCCAAGGTGCATGACTTCACTAGCCTAATTTTAAGGTTTGATGAGCTGAAGAGGAGAGATGGGAGAATTTGAAGAGTGAAGGACACATCCAACCATTGTCTTAATTCTACATCACCAATCACGGGTGAAGAAAGAATTAAAAGTAACCCACTAACTCATGTTTTCTCTCATGTGTGGAATCTAGATTTGAAAAAGGAAAAGAAAAAAAAGACATGGAAGTAAAAAAAAAAAAGGGGGGGGGGAATATTGGATGGGAAGGAAGAGCAGTTGTAGGAGGAGACAACAAGGGATTGTGGGAAATAAATAGGATCAAAGTACACTGTCTACACATGAAAATGACACAAGGCACCCCATTCTTTTGTACAATTACTATATGCTAATGAAATGGAATTATTAGACTTTTATATGTGCATCTGGGTCCACACTGCTGTGTTTTTGTCTTAAAAAAAGGGCTATCCCATTCTACTTTCTTACAGAAATGTATTAGTGCTAGAGACATCACCACCTGCAGGTAGTATGGCACAGAAGGCTCTTTTTCTATGACAGTGTCACATTTCTTGTTACTCTCCAATGAGGATAGGATAAGAACGTTGATGTAATAGAAAGTGTGTCAGTAAGCAAGAGCCACCTGATAGGAAGTGTTTGTATGAATTTGGATAAAGTTACCTTAATTATCCCTACCTACTGTGAACACAATATTTTCAAAAGGTAGCAGGCCAGATCTTGGGGATCTGTAACACAGCATGACAAAGGCAAACCCCATCATTTCAGACATAGCCTGTGCTGGAGAGGGCTTCTTTTATGCTTATTTCATATTCTGCAGAGTAGTCTGGCCATTTCTGCTTTTAATTCTCTTCATGTGTAATGGGAGAAGGAAATAATTATAAAATTAACAAAAATCATAAGCTTGAGAATTCACTGTAGTTCTATTACTAGGCAACTGAGATCATATCCACGGCTGAAAATTACTGATGGATGCTGAGTACCTCCTATGAGCCACAGACCTTGCCAAGTATTGACTTGACTTAGATCTTTCAATTCTGGTCACAACCCCTAGAGGGAGGGATTTATCTCATCTTAAAGATGAGAAAATGGATTTGGCAACAAGGATAAATAGCTTTAATAATATAGCTTATAACAGTGATAATGAAACCATTGTCCCCAATCCGTATAAGAGATTAATTCCTTATCTACAAAATTACGTTAATTAAAGTAACCACCAATTTAGGTTGGAAAAGGCTTAAAGTTTTAATGTATGTTGTACTATTAGCAGTATAAAGCTCCCTGGTACTAAAACCTAAGGAGGCTCAAGTTCCTTCTATAAAATGGCATGGTATTTGCATGTAGCCTATTCTAAGGAGTCTCTTATAATGCCCACCACAATACAATACCTAATGTATCATCATCTAAAGGATTGCCACAGTGTGTATTTTTAGGAGGATACATGAGAAGGAAAGTTTGTACATGTTAAATACAGAATGCAACCAACGTAGGACTAACTACCTAGTAGGGAAAGTGTGGGGTGTGAAATGTCCAAATAACTAGTACTGTAGAAACACTGAAATTCTGGGAGGCTATAGCAGATGCACACATACTTATATGCAAATGTATTACATATTGGCATGTGGCAAATTCAAGAAATACTCTAAAAAATATAAGTCCATGGCATCCTAATGAAGAGGACACTGTAATTGCTCTCATTTTCATAGGGAACTGGAGAGAGGCCCTGAAAGATTAAGTTCCTTCTCCAAGTCACAAGTCTACTGCTGGTAGAACCAAGTTTCAAAACTAGGCACACATGTTTCAGAATATGTGATCTTTACCACACTCACTCAGCTTGCCTAAAATGTGACACAAGACTTCAATCTTTGATTTCTACATCCAAGCTGCCGTCATTAATGTGCTCTTATGTCACTCTGTCCAACAGCAAAAAAAAATTGTAATTAAAACACAGAAAATAAGAACAGAAATATTGATTCAAACAAGTATTTGGGGATGTTTGTCCCTTTGTTATTTTAACCTTTTGGTGGACTGTATTTGAATATCTGTGTAGATTAGGAAATAAAGTAGACTACAAAAAATTACATTATTGACATCTTTTTTGTGGTTCTATTGCTTAACCAATAAGTGATCTCAAAGAAATCAGTCCTGTGTTCAAAACATACAGAATTGAGTAAATTAGTGTGCTTCTACTAGTAGTGGTCAATAATGAATATTCTGGTAAGCTTGAAAATTATTCCAATCTGTGCAGAACCACAGAGTTCCTACATGGCAATCTTTATTTTAATGTGAAAATGCTTTTTTATTTATAACTAGCTGGTCTATTCTGTGGTTTTAAACATTTACTAACGATGTAAAACAATAGCTCAAGAATAGAAGGTTCCTTTTAATCTTACTATATTTATTATTATTAAATGGTAAAAGTATGCCATCACTTTTATGATGTCATCTTAAACTTGAAGAAGCTTAGACCACTTATTAAAAAACCCTGGGTGATTAAAATAAAAGATTGACATTAAAAAGGATGCCTGTAATGATAGTTCTCTTGTGGCTTTATGTAGCAGTCTGAAGTGAATTGAGTAATAATTACGGTCACATCTTAATCACTTGCCTTTTCCTGTTTATTAACCTTGGGAAGAAACATACTGTTAGAGTCATCTTTAATTCATATGAAAGATTAATCCCTTTCCATTCCATCCAAGACCTCAAAATATGGATGGAGAATGTAAGTTTGGATCATGGACTGTGTTCTGGAGGCATTTATACATGAAAAATCAGGCACTTCTTTTAAAAGCTCACTACCCTCATCACACACTAGCATCTAGGGCCTCCTGGAACCTTCTCTAGAAGGAACTTAAACATGCACTCCCACCCCACCCCAAGGCAGCTGATCTCAGAACCTGCTACAACTAGCCAGTGGTGAAGCTGTCTAGACCAGCCCATTTGAAAAGAAAATAACAGAAAACAAGATACTCACCAGCTAGTCTGAATTTCTCATCCCTGGAGGGTATTCTGTGGAAAGTTGGAAAAGATGATTTAAAATAGCTCTCACATGTTAGCCAGGAACAAATACTTACTGCCTCTGAACAGGATGGTTATAAACAAGAATTAGTTTTGTTAAAAAAAAAAAAACAAAAGTAAAAATCAAAAAGATCAGTGACAGAAGATCAGCTTTCCAAACCCTCCTTAGCCGGAGCTATGTCCTCAAACAGAGCTTTCAGAAATGCCATCAGGTTTAGGTTCAGCCACTTGTGTCTGATAGACAAAGAGAGGAATTTGAAAGATTTCTCTCCCTTATTTTTGAGATGCCTCTGAGTCACACAGTACCCAAAGCATCCAAAGCTGAAGAGATGAGCTCTTTTATCCCAAACCTGCATTTCTGCTTTTCATCCTGAATGTGGAGAGGCAGCTCACCAGTGCTATTAGCAAAGGGTCAGTGACATTAGTAGAGTTGACACAGGAAATGTGCCCAAATCAAAATTGGTTCAGGTTCCACTTTTTATTAAGTTTGGGCATTACTTGCATAAGTTCAATTTGTATAATTCTTACCTGACATATTGCTGAAATGTAGCAGTAGGCTGAGGCTTGTGCTTAGACCAATATTATTCTTAATTTTAGCTATGTTGCAGGTTGACAGTTCGTATGTGTAAATATTTAGTATGTTTGTGGTATGTGTTCATGTGCACATGTGAATCTGTGTCTGTGGGTGTTCATGTTTTCCTCCAATCTTACTTTTTGAGACAGCATCTCCCACTAATCCAGAGCACATCAGTTTAGGTAGGCACACAGGGGACACAGTTGGCTACCATACCCAGCTTCTTTGTGAGTCTGGAGATATAAGGCCAGATTCTCATGCTTGTGTGGCAGGCAGTTAATGACTAAACCATCTCTCCAGCCCCATAAAAGTTATTAAAAAAAAAAACTACTAGTAGTCTATAGCACATTAGAATAACTAGAGTTTACATTGTTTTATTCTATAAAGAAAAAGATAGTAGCTCAAATTTCCCAACACAAAAATGACAAATGTTGAAGAAGAAATCCTGATTATCTTGATTTTATCATTATATGACATGATCCAGTAAACTATTATGTCACTGTATGCTGTAACTGTATAAAATAGAAAATTAGGATGATAATAAAATGAAAATTAAAGTATATGTGGCATCTATGTTTATATATATAATTGTATATTTAAAATATTTGATCAATAAACATGATGCTTGGAGATTCTAATTCTATCGAATTTTACTGTGCACTACTTTTCTGACCAGTCCATAGACATTTATTCTTAGGAATCAACCTGGTTCATTTCTATCCTTGTGGACCACGTGCTTGCAGCTTCTAGTTAACAAAAATGCACTGACACTCTTCCCCTTACTTTCTTTTTGTGTGAGTACTTCTAAACAACAGTGGACATTAGTGACATGGGTCTGCCAACCATGTGGATTAGTGTTTGCATGCAACTAGTGAGAGAGCTGAAGACTGGTTAAGTGGCCAAAAATGAGTGAATACAGCTGTAAGCCAGAGGCTGGGCAACCTAATGTCAGCAAAAAAAGATTGCAAGAAAAAGGCACAGCTCAAGAAGTAAACTGAGCAACATTAAGGGCACATTAAGTGCACATGGCATTTCCATGTAACCCAAGCATGATTCCACTTATCTGGAAAGCTCCTAGCCTCACATGGGGAGTGCTGTTCTTTCTTTGATCTTTAGAGAATCCTATGCAACTTCTGAACTATTTCAGCTGTCAGTTTTGTCACTGATAAATGAATAATTAACCCTTGGAAAGATATTAAACATTTCTAAATAATCATGGTGGAAGCCTGAGTTTCCCAGGCTCTAGAGGAAATGATAGAATTAATGGTGGTGGTGTTTCTGAACAGGGGTTTGAAGAGTTAGCTCCCTACTGCCAACTTTTCCATTTGTGGTGAGACCTACAATGTTGTAGCTTGGAAATAAAGCACTTGGAACATATACTGTTCTGAACTCTGAATGGACCTGTAACATGAGTGAAAAATCAACATCTGCTTTATAAGTCACTGAGCCTTTTAAGGCTGTTGGTAGTATACAACTGTTCAGTCTGAGGTGACATACATTGCTATTGACGCAATAATACATATCAGTGGTTCTCAATCTGTGGGTCATGACCCCATTGGGGGTCAAATGATCTTTAAATGGCGTCACAAAATCAGATATCCTGTATATCAGATAGTTACACTATGATATATAACAATAGCAAAATTACAGTGTTGAAGTAGCAACAAAATAATTTGTAGTTAAGGGGTCACCACAACATGAACAACTGTATTAAAGGGTCCTAGCTTTAGGAAAGTTGATCTATAGTGTAGTGCACTATTTGTACGTTCTTTTATTATTGTCTTTAAATTTTGTCTACCTCAATTACTTGTCTCTTTAAAGAAAGGATTTATTTATTTTGTTTTATATGTATGACTGTTTTGTTTGCATGTGTGTATGTGCACCATGTGTGTTTGTTTCCCATGGGGTTCAGAAGAGTGCATGATGTAAGATCTCCTGCAGCTGGAGTTACAGAGGGCTAGCTGCTATGCAAGTCCTGGGAGCTGAATTAGAATCCTCTGTCAGAACAGGCAGTCATTTTAACCACTGAGCCATCTTTCCAGCACCATGTATATATTAAAATAATCTTACTATATTATTTTCATCGTTTGATCCGCCATAAAAATAAAAATTGTCAAGATATCTTAAAATGTGGTGATATTTTGTTTGTGCTCTAACAAATAAAGCTAGCCCGGAGATCAGAGTGTGGAGCTAGCCACTAGAGACCAGGCAGTAGTGGCATACATCTTTAATCCCAGCACTTGGAATCTCATGCCTTTGATCCCAGTACTTGGGAGACACACATCTTTAATCTCAGCATTTGGGAGGAGGAAACAGGACGTGATATTGCTGGGCAGAGAGGAAGTGATAAGGCAGGGTGGAGACAGGAGCTTGGCTCCTTCAGTTTGAGGAGTTGGTGAGGTAAGAGGTGGCTGTGGTTTGCTCCTTTGTCTCTCTGATCTTTCAGCATATACCCCCATATCTGACTATTGTTTGGATCTTAGATGGTGCTTCGTTAAAAAACCCAGAGCCAGATAGCAGGGTAAAAGCTGAAAGATCAGAGAAGCAGAGCTGCCAGCCACTAGTTTTTACCCCTGTGAAATCCTCAGTCTAAAGAGAGTGAATTCCTGTTTCCTCACACCTTATACACCTTTCTCTGCTCTGCCATATTACTTCCTGGGATTAAAGGCATGTGTGCTTCCCAAGAAAAGGCACGAGATCTCAAGTGCTGGGATTAAAGATGTATGCTACCACTGCCTGGCTCTGTTTCTCTCCTATACTGGATCAATCTCATGTAGCCCAGTGTGGCCTTGAACTCACAGAGAGCCAGTCTGCCTCCTGAGTGATAGGATTAAAGGTGTGTGCTACCACTGCCCGACCTTTATGGCTAATCTAATGGCTGACTCTGTCCTCTGATCCTCAAGCAAGTTTATTAGGGTACACAACACATCACCACATTTGACTCTGGGTTTTTGTTATCAAGACCAATTAGAATTTGTGCTACATTAAAACATATCAGAATGGATTAATGGATGGATATTTGATATATACCTCTCCTCCATGATGCGTCCAGTTCCCTCCTGTTGATTTCACCAGTCCTGAATAGTTTTCCTCTACAATCTTTATATTACCCCTTCCCAAAGAAAAGGATGGGGACTTTCCTGGTCTCCCTACTATCTCTAGCCCTTTATCACACCCTCACACTTCCAACATCCCTGCTCAGAAACTTAGCCCACTTCATACGCCACTAGATCCCATTTGACTCTTTCTGGCCATGAACCTCCCTTGATTCCCAAGAAGACACTATTTCCTCATGTAACCACCCAGAATTGGAGGAAGAGCCAATTACCAGTTTGCTGTCCATCTTTCTTCAACACAACTCTGGTAATGAATCTTGATGATTTTGTTTATGCAGACAAGTCTACCCAATGGCTGTATGGCTCAGGTCCTTGACTTTCTTGTGTCTAACATAATTGCCCTTGCCTCACACCCACTGTATTCACCCCTGCCATATTCTGGATCTTGACATTGTGAATTCTTGCCTAGCTTTCTGGTCTCAATTTCAGACATTCCAATCTCAGTGTATTGCTGCCTTGCTCTTTCCCCTTTCTCCTAGACTGTACTTTCTTTTTTTATTTTCTTTCTTTATGTCTTTCCTTTATTTTCTCTCCCCTCCCTTTTCTTCCTTGCTTGCTTCTTTTTTCTCTTCCTTTACCCTTCTTCCTTTTTCTTTCCTTTTTTTGTCTCCTCCCCTACACCCTTCCCCTTCTCACTTTTTCTTCCTTCTTCCTTTTCCAGTTCTTTCCTTCCATCCTCCCTCTCTTCTTTCTTTCTTTCTTTCTCTCTCTCTTCCTTCCTTTCTTTTTTTCTTCCCTCTCCAGTACCCAGAAGTCTGAACCTCTTTCTCTCCAGCCCCACTTTGTTCACTGCCCCTTTCTTGGCTTCAGTTCTGTGGTACATACTCGTAATAACCTCCTTGCCCACTACCTCAGATCATTTGCCCATCTCTCCAGCCATTATGTAGGCTGAGCAAAACCCCAAGCCTACTAAATCCAACTCTTTACACATTGTTCACCTGTGCGAGCATCCGACTAGAGTGGAAGAAACACATGAATCAGGTGGCCAAAGTTCATGACCACTAATCCCTAGTGGGCTCTGAGTGCTGTGCTGGGACCAACTTATGCTCCAAGGAGCTCCGTCCTTCTACACTATAGAATGTATGGACCATCTTACTCCTTCTCTATTCTTTCTCTTTTTATCTTACTGGAAAAAAAATCAAAATGCTCAAAAGGCAAATCCTGTGTCCTGCTGCAACAGATCTACCAGCCTGAACATCTGCCTTTGAGGTTTCTGCCTTCTCTCCAGGTACAAAGCATGGATTCTCTTTGCTCTGTCTGAGGCTATCATTGTACACCATTTTCCACTTCAAACTGGAAGGATAGTGTTTCTGTAGTTTTTCTCTCTCTCCTGCAATAAATTATCTCCAGTTATAGGACAACATATGCTATAATGCCACATATTATAAAAGAAAGTCTTTATTTCACTTGACTACATTTTAGTTTGGAGTCAGCCCACATGTTGCAGTTTCTGTCCTACCATTCCATGCTGCAGAATTCATCAGTCGTTGCTAAGTTCTTATCTTACTTTCAGACAAGCATGTTTTGATGCACACGATAACTAGCTTTCCTGAAATCTACCATCTCTAGGCTCTTACTCCTCCATTCCAATAGACGTTTCTTCTCAAGTTGCTCCTCTTCATATCTCAGCATCATACAGAAATGCTCCTAAACCAAGTGTATTCCCTGCATAACCTAGTTTTGGAAGATTCACTGGAATCTTTGCTGTGACTGGAATTTATACATTATTGCCAGAATCATTGCCCTCAAATTCCAACTGCTTTGATAGATGTGTGATTCAAACTAGAAGTTGAACATACCAAAATCCACACTGAATGCCTTGCTATTGATTTTACTCTCAATTTTGTCTAAAATCGGACCCCTTTTACTAGCTCCACTTCTAATAGTTTAGCTCAATGGCATCATTTTCACTTGATTTTAATTAATAATTAATTAAAATTTCAAATCCTTTCACATACCAACCACAGATCCCCCTCTCCTGCCTCCCCCCGCCCCCAGCATTCCCCCCAACCCCTGCCCACTTGCCATTCCCACCTCCTCCAAGGCAAGGTCTCCCATGGGGAGTCAGCAGAGTCTGGTACATTCAGTTGAGGCAGATCCAAGCCCCTCCTCCCTACACCAAGGCTGTGCAACGGTGTCCTACCATAGGCACTTGGCTCCAAAAAGCTGGCTCATAAATTAGGGATTGATCCTGATCCCACTGCCTGGGGGTTCCCCTAAACAGTTCAAGCTAAACAACTATCTCCCCTATCCAGAGGGCCTAGACTAGTACCATGGGGGCTCCACAGCTATTGATGCAATGTTCATGCATTTCCACTAGTTTGACTGGCTGTCTCTGTACGTTTTCCCATCATGATCTTGATGTCCTTTGCTCATAGAATCCCTCCTCTCTCTCTCATCAATTGGATACCTGGAGCTCAGCCTGGCACCTGGCTGTGGATCTCTGCATCTGCTTCCATCAGTCACTGGATGAAGGCTCTATGATAACAGTTAGGGCATTCACCCATCTGATCACCAGAGTAGGCCGGTTTAGGCACCCTCTCAACTATTGCCAGTAGTCTAAGGTGGGGTCATTCTTGTGGATTCCTGGGGGCTTCCCTAGGACTCTGTTTCTCCCTATTCCCATGATGTTTTCATTTATCATGGTATCTCTTTCCTTGATCTCCCACTCTGTCCCTGTTCCAGCACAAAACTCTCGTTCCCCTTTGTTTTCATCCCCCCATACCTTGCCCTTCATTACCCATCCTACCACCAGTTTGCTCATGTAGATCTCATCTATTTCTCCTTCACTGGATGAACCATGTATCCCTCCTAGGTTTCTCCCTACTAGCTAGTCCCCCTTGAGCTGTGGGTTGCAGTCTGGTTATCCTATACTTTACATTTAGTATTCACTTATGAGTGAGTACATACCATGCTTTTCCTTCTGAGTCTGGGTTACCTCACTCAGGATGATATTTTCTAGTTCCACCCATTTGCCTGCAAATTTCATAATATCATTTTTTTTTTTTACTCCTGAGTCGTACTCCATTGTGTATATGTACCACATTTTCTTTATCCATTCTTCAGTTGAGGGGCATCTAGGTTGTTTCCAGGTTCTGGCTATTATGAATAATGTTGTTATGAACATGGTTGAGTATGTGTCCTTGTGGTATGATTGAACATTTCTTGGGTATATGCCCAAGAGTGGCATAGCTGTGTCTTGAGGTAGATCCATTTCCAATTTTCTAAGGAACCACCATACTAATTTCCAGAGTAGCTTGTAGTTGGAATTTTTCCTGTGTCCCACCCAGTTCCACAGTCGCTCAGACACAATTAAACACACAGAAGCTTATATTACTTACAAACTGTGTGGTCTATGGCAGACTTCTTGCTAGCTAGCTCTTATAATTTAATTTCTTTCTTTATTTCTTCCTTGACCCATTGGTGATTCAGCTATTTGTCATTCAGTTTCCATGAGATTGCAGGCTTTCTGTAATTTTTGCTGTTGTTGAGATCTAACTTTAAGCCATGGTGGTCTGATAAAGTATAGGAGGGTATTCCATTTTTTTTTGTATCTGTTGAGATTTGCTTTATGACCAAGCATGTGGTCAATTATAGAGAAGGCTCCATGGTGTGCTGAGAAGAAGGTATTTTCTTACATGTTAGGTTGGAATGTTCTGTAGATCTCTATTAAGTCCATTTGAGTCATAACATCTGTTAGTTTCCTTATTTCTCTGTTACGTTTCTGTCTGGAAGACCTGTCCATTGGTGAGAATGAGGTGTTGAAATCTCCCACTAGTAGTGTGTGGGGTTTGATGTGCAATTTAAGCTTTATTAATGTTTCTTTTGCAAATGTGGGTGCCCTTGTATTTGGGGCATAAATGTTCAGAATTGACCTTGGTGGATTTGACCCTGTGATAAATATGTAATGTCCTTCCCGATCTCTTTCAATTGATTTTAGTTTTAAGTCTACTTTGTTAGATATTAGGATAGTTTTTTAAGTCCATTTGATTGGAAAGTCTTTTCCCAGCCTGTTACTCTGAGGTAGTGTCTGTCTTTAAAGTTGAGATGTGTTTCTTGTATGCAGCAGAAGGATGGATCCTGTTTTCATATCCATTTTACCAGCCTGTGTCTTTTTATAGGCAAAGTGAGACCATTGATATTAATGGATATTAGTGACCAGTGATTGTTAATTCCTGGTATTTTTTGTTGGTAGTGTTGTGTGTTTCTCTTCTTTGGTATTTGCTGGTGTGGAATTATCTATTGCCTGTATTTTCATGGGTAGGTATATCTGACTTCCATAGATTGGAATTTTCCTTCTAGTGCTTTCTGTAGGGCTCAATTTGTGGATAGATATTGTTTAAATCTGGTTTTATCATGGAATATTTTGTTTACTCCATCTATGGTGATTGAGAGTTTTGCTAGGTAAAATAGTCTAGATTGGTATCCATGGTTTCTTAGTGTGTGCATAACATCTGTCCAGGACCTTCTGGCTTTCAGAGTCTCCTTTGAGAAGTCAGGTGTTATTCTGATGGGTCTGCCTTTATATGTTACTTGGCTTTTTTCTTTTTCAGCTCTTAATATTTTTTCTTTATTCTGTATGTTTAGTGGTTTTATTATTATGTGGCAAGGGGATTTTTTTTGGGGGGGATCCAGTCTATTTGGTGTTCTGTAAGTTTCTTGTATCTTCATAGGTATTTTCTTCTTAAGATTGGGAAAGTTTTCTTCTATGATTTTGTTGGACATATTTTCTGTGCCTTTAAGTATTGGTATTCTTCTTTCTTCTATCCCTTTTTTTCCTTAGGTTTGGTTTTTTCATGGTGTCCCAAATTTCCTGGATGATTTGTGTTATGACTTTCTTGGCTTTAATGTTTTGTTTGACTGGCAAATCCTCTATTATACTTCAATGACAGCGATTCTCTTCCATCTCTTGCATTCTGTTAGTTATGCTTGCATCTGTAGTTCGTGTTTGTTTACTCAGATTTTCCATTTCAAGCATTCCCTAAGTTTGTGTCCTCTTTATTGTCTCTATTTAGTTTTCACATCTTGAACTGTTCCCTTTACCTGTTTAATTGCTTTTTCTTGGCTTTAAAAGATTTATTGATTTCTTCCATTTTTTTGTTTGTCTTTTCCTCGATTTCTTTAAGGGAATTTTTCATTTCCTCTTTAAAGGCCTCCATCATCTTCTTAAAGTCATTTTTATCTCGTCTGCTTCTTCTGCATTGGGATGTTCAGATCTTGCCAATGTAGAACCACTAGGTTCTGATGGTGCCATGATGATATTTATGTACTTGACTGTATTTTTGCACTGGTGTCTACCCATCTCTTCCTCCACTGGGTGCAAGCAGTGTCTGTGTCTGAGGGAGCCTCTCTTGGTCTAATGGGAGCTCTTGGTCTAATTAGGGCTCTTGGTTGGTTCACTTGGTGCTGACGGATGCTATGTCTCAGGGAGCAGCTCTTAGTCTAATAGGCGCTACTGGGCTCTGTCGCAGGAAGCAGCTATTGGTATAAGATGGGCTTATGGGTCCTGTGGTCATTGTTCCCAATTGGTGCAGAGTGGGCTTATGGGTCCTGTGGTCAATGATGTCACAGGGGATGGTCGTCTTGGTGAGGGTGCAGGGGAAGAGGCAGCTGCCTGGTCCCTGGGGCTCCAATGCCTGGGGCAAGGGACATGGAATGTGCCCCTGGGGCCTAGGGGTTAGAGACCTGGTCTGTCCAGTCCAGAGATGGGGCTTTCCCTGTTCCCAATCAATGCAGGGTGTGCTTATGGGTCTGGTGGTCACTGATGTCACAGGGAATGGTTGTCTTAGCGAGGGGGCCTGATTTAAAAAAAAAAAAAAAACTGTTAACTTTTCCTTTCCATCCTTATTTTTCTAGTCTACTTTCTACTGAACCTAGAAATGTCCCATTCTAATGAGAGTGTTAGGCTTTCTCTTTGTGTAAAACCTTGATCCATGTTTCTCTATTTATTGTTTGTTCCCTCTCATATTTAGGATTTTTGTATTTTCTCTATAATTCTAGGTATTTCTCAAATATATTTATTGTTTCCTTTGAAAAAATTTCACTCCCACAAGCCTGAATAATTAATTTATAATATTTAATTATTATAAATAATTCTTGTTTGGTAGTTATAATCTTTTCTTGACTCTGTGATGGTATTAATTATCATTCTTTAAAGCATTTTTTGAATTTTCTGCTTAATTTATTTAAATATTTATATTCTATGATTATTCTCAGTAATTTCTCTGAATACTTTTGGTTATCTTTTTTTGTTTAAGAAAGAAGTATTATTATCTTGAGTTCATTTTCTGTGCCATTGGCAAATAGATGTACCTCATGAACAGTAGAGTAGGAGCCTGGAGTTTGGCTACTCAGAGTTTATGGACTGGTATGCTCAAATTGAACTTGAGTGAGAAGAAATCAGTTTTCATGTCCTCGGTCCCCAAAAGATTGAACAAAGAGAATTTTTGAAAGTTTGACCATGCTTCAGTGAGTACATGGGCAATGCAAATTGGACTTGGTACATTTTTCTTTTGTGTGTGGGGGCATAAGAGTGAGAGGATGAACCTGAGAGGAATGGGAAGTGAGGGTGATTGGGATGCATTGTATGAAATTCTCAAATAATTAATAAAAATATTACACTGGGGAAAATAAAGTAAATTTACAGAAGAAACCTTGATGAAACCAAGTCCATACAAGCACTTCAGAGAATTCTTTAGGGATTCTACCTAAAGAAGGTAGATGTTGAATGTTCAATTTCCACCATCCAGGAACACAACCTGGTGAGCTGTGCCAGAGGCAGACTTCACTTACATGTCCCTGTTTTCATCTTCCTCTCTGTTCTTGACATAACTTCATTATTGCCCCTAACAGTACATCCTAAACTCAAATTTTTTCATGTTGTTACCACCATCCATCTTCTTTCAGAAACTCACTGGCAGTCTTTTATGTCCCTATTTCCCTCTGTCTTTCTCAGTCTGACTAGGAGATCTGTATTTGTTTAACAGCAAAGAATGCTTGGCTATATTGCCAATTTGGTGAGATAGCTCTAGTTGCCTGTTAATCTGGTGTGGGTTTGGTGGTACAGTAAATGAGAATGTATTTTTCTTTGTGAGTTTTCAATTTGGGGGAGCATGGTATGATTCCCTTGGATTTTCCTCTATGAAAGACTACTATTTTCATCTATATAAAGGACAAGGGCAATGTTGCTTGTTATCTACTTAATGTTCATTTTCATTGTGAAGATGACATTTGCTATGTTTAGCAATGAAACCTGTATGAAGATAGATCAGCTGCACAGGATTCTGTTCAACAGTGTTGGGGAAAGCAACTGTTTTCTTTGTACACTGTGAAGATGTGTTGCTCCCATTGTTAATAAAAAGCTGACTGTAAGATGGCTAGGCAGGATTTTCATGGCAGAGAGAATGCTGAGAAGGGGAGAGTTGGAGGAGATGCCATGAGATACAGAGTGAGCAGGATGGGAAGTATATAGATGAGATAAGTGAGCCTCAGGGCAACACATAGATTAATATAAATGGGTTAATTTAACTTATAAGAACTAGCAAAAAACAAGCCCATGCTATCAGATGAGCATTTATAATTAATATTAAGTCTCTGTGTGGTTATTTGGGGAGGGCTGGAAGGACAGAGCTGACAAGTGGTCCTCTATGGAATATGAAAAGATGTTTTCCTTAGATGACTTCATGGTGATTGTTCACTGTGGGTCATTTCATTACTTGCACATGCTCCTTGCTGTTTATTTCATGTGTGTCATTCAGTATCACCTTCCCCCCTCTAATACAAGATGACTAGAACATTCTCAGACCACAGTGGTTTCTGCTGGGCTAGGCTTTCAAACTGTTCACACTTGTCAACCATGGTGGCATAAGAAGTTGAAAAGGAGAGCAAGTTTCCTGGCTAGCAAAGTAGAACAAATACCTAGTATCTAAAATAAGTATTAGAATCCATCAAAGTCTTCTGTGGAACTGAAGGAATTATTCCTCATTTTAATATATTCTTCCACTTTGTGACCTAAAAATCTATCATCACATTTTAATATTTTCATTGGAAAAGTCATATTTAATTAGTTTGTTACCAAATTGAATTTGTAGCATGTTGAATCACAATTTGCCTTACTATCCTAAAGTGTAACAGCCACCATATTCTTGACTCCCAACAACACAGACAAACCCAGTGTTTTGTATATAATGTGAACATTGTCTCACATTCAAAAATATTATTTATGTGACTAACTGTTTGCATTATCTTAATTGTAAGTTCCTTTAATGTTCATTATTATAGCTTGGTCATAGAATTTTTTTTATACCATAGGTAAGTTCCTAGTTAATATGTGGTATGTATGTTCAGAAATTGTTGTCAGGAGAAGGGTTATTAATTTAAAGAAGATAGAATTAGGTGTTTGATTTATCATACCTTGGGCAGGTAATATGCACAGAGGGGAACTTGAAAATAAATTTGAAGTAAGGACAAGTTCTCAGAAAGTTGTCTTTAAGTCATTGTAACAAGTCCAACAACAAACAAACAAACAAACAAACAAAAAGTCATGGAGTTTTGTAAAGTTAACTTTTGGTAGGGTAAAATGTCTTGCTGTTTTTTTTTTTGTTTTGTTTTGTTTTGTTTTGTTTTGGAAAAACTCACTATTTCCTAGAGGCTCTCACCTAGCCTAAGCCTCACATCAGCTTTCACCTATGCCCCCACACTCAGGTCCTCACTCTCTGCTTCCTGCCCTCCTTTGCTCTGGAGATCCAGCACCTTCAGTGCCAGCTTCTTACAGTTCTCTGCTGGAGACAGTGTTTGTACTCTTTTCATCCTTCAAAATTTGCTTATTCAGAAGGTCAGGTCTCTAGAGTTTTCCTTATGAGACTCAGCAATAGAAAGTTTTGGATATTCAACCTTAAAATATTATTTTTGTGTATTTATAATTATCTTATGAATTTCTATATTTGTATGCATATTATAAATCATATTAATTAAATAACTAAGAAAAGATATTTTATGAACAGTGAAACTGTATGCTCATGAGCAAGTAGAGTTTAATGTTTGCTCTGTGGCTGCACAACCTGTCTTAGAGGTAAGTTATGGTGGGTATAGCCATGTAGTTGAAAACCAAAATATTTCTGGAAGAATATTGAGAACCAATGAATTAGTGGCTTTCTCTTTTAAGACACGGTCACACTTCAATTAAGGTAGTGTTCATGAAGAATTAACCAATCACACTAGTACAACCTGTGTGGCAATTCTAAGGCTGGGATTATTTAACTTTCAAAACTGAAACAAAAATTGTACATTTGTGTGGTGCAGTGTGGCACTTCAACACATTCAGGGTGACAGTCTTTAAATAATTGGGTTTTAAATTTCAAAATTTCTGTTTTCTTTGTGTTGGGAACTTTCACAATCTTCTAGGTATTTTGAAAAGTGTGATTAATTTTTGTAAAATGTAATCAGCCAACTGTGTTACAAAACACTAGAATTTCACCCTCATTCCCAACTGTATGTGCTCACAGAGAAGAAGAAAGCTTTGAGGAAGATGCAATTCCCATGTTCCCTCAGCAAAAGCTTAGAAATTATCAGAGAGGCAGACATTTTTATTAAAACATAGAGTTCAAGAAAGAACATGCTGCAAATTAGGTGGATGTGGTAGTTTGAATGTAATTAGCCCCCATAAGCTCATATTGAGTAGTACTATTAGAAAATGTGACCTTGTTGGAGGAAGTGTGTCTCAGTCCACTTCCTATTTCCTGTGGATCAAGATGTAGAACTCTCAGCTACCTCTCCAGCACCATGTCTGACTGCATGCTGCCTTGCTTCCTGAATGATGAAAATGGACTAAATCTCTGAAACTGTAAGGCAGTCCCAACTAAATGTTTTGCTTTATAAGAGTTGCTGTAGTCATGGTATCTCTTTACCACAATAGAAACCCTAACTAAAACAAGTGGGCATTGAGATAAACACTTTAAGGGACAACTCTTTGATCGCAATCCTTGAGATGGAGTGTCAAAGTGTGTAGTAACATACAAGGAGGATTACTTAAGGCTTATACCAAGGCAATGGGACACGACTTCTTATTTAAATATTGTTGCTACTTAAATAAATACTTATAGAATTCCAATCTCCTTCAAATTGATACCTCTGATATCATGTCATCCAGCTCATTCTTTAGCAGTTGCGTACATGAGGCAGATAGGTTAGGACCTTAGCATGACTCCATATAAGAGTGAGGCCCTACCATTTTTCTTTATGGATAGTGGACTTTCTCTTGATCAGTAGAAAAATGAAGGGCTCTTGTTTGAGTAAACTCTGGAAACCCTTGCCTCTGCCTGCACAGGACTATTTAGCAGGAATGTCCACTGTATATCCCAGACTTCAAAGTCTATCTGAGATGGAGTTTTAATGACTTGGATTTATAACCAACAGAGGAATTTTTTTTTAATCAGCTGGAAGAGAGTAGTAACATAGCTCAAAGAGAAGAGAAAATAAGAGTGGATGCTTTGCTATATCAGAAGCCAAGTGCATAGGAACTTGAAAGAATTCAAACTGTCTGTAGAAATATGTATGCCTGTTTTCTTTATCTTTCTTTTAAAAGGGGGTTTTAGAGCATTTATAATCTTGAAAGTAGCTAAACCAGGATGGGATTTGGATAACAGAGAGTGAAGTCATTCTGGTGAAAACGTTAAAATCTACAGCTATAGAACCACTAAATAATCAGCTTTTAATTCATGTTAAACTTATTCTAGCAATAGAATAAGCATTAAAACTCAAACACTAAAAATGCATCATGAGTTGTGATCAAGAAGCCTCAGCTGGACATGCCTTAATCTGGTATTTATTAGGAGTATCGTCATATTTTTAAGTGAAATTGTAGGCCATGACCCCTCAGGGATCTACCTTTGTTATTTGTTTTCTGTTTTATACATTGGGTTCTAAATGAAAACAAGTGTTTACACGCTCATCTGTTCACACTTTCCTTCAAACTCTAGGCCTACTGCATACTAGGCAAACATTGAGATGCATCACTAACCTTTGTAGCAGCCTTTGGGCCTTGAACTCATAATCTTTTCACCTCTGCTTCCCAAGTACTAATATGACAGAGAGGCACCGTTGTGCTTGCTTCACACATGTTTTACTATAATAGCCATAATGTCAATGGACTCAAAGTATAATATATAAGTAGACATAGAAAATGTGGTATTGTACATATGTGCACAGATTAAACACTTTAGAAATTGCAGTTCTAGTTTCTTTGAACGTGAGAGATATTTTCATAATAATCTATTACTATATATATATGATAGCATATTATTTGACAATAAAAAGAATAAAGTATTAATATATATTGTTAATAAAAACTGAATTTATTACACTAAGTGGAAGGACATAAAAGAACACAGATTGCATGACTTCCATGCACTAAATGTCAGTTAAATCAAAGTGTCACAGACTGGGTGACTTAAACAGCACAAATTTATTTAGTCAGTTTTTCTTTTTTAGGTTTTATTTAAGTGTGTGATGAGTATTTTCCCTGCTTGTATGTACATGCATATGTGCATGCGTGTTGCCTGAAGAGATCAGAGGAGGGTGCGGGATCTACTAAAACTGGAGCTGTGGAAGGCTGTGAGCTAGTATGGGGGTGATGGGAAACAAACCTCGGTCCTCTGTAAGAGCAGCCAGAGTTCTTAACCTCCAAGCCATCTCTCTAGCCATTCTCACAGTTCTGGGGCATCAAATGTCAATATCAAGAATGTGGACTTTGGTTTTTTCCCAAAATCACTCTCTTTGGCCACCTTCTTACTCTATCCTTACATGGCCTTTCCCCTGTACATTCATAGTCCTGCTATTTCTTCCCCTTCTTACAAAGCACCAACCCTATTGTATTTGCCTTCAACGCTTATGACCTCCTTTAGTCTGAATCACCTTTCTGGAAACGCCATCTCCAAATATGGTAATCTAAGAAGTTGGAATGTCAGCATATGAGTCACAGGGCAGCACCCTTCAGCTTATAGCACACCAAGTATAGGAAATGTCCAAAGTGAATCAACAGATATGAAAGGCATAATGATTATTAGGAGGTAGGAAGGTAAGGAAAGGAAAAATGACTGATAATAGACAAAGGGTTTCTTTAAGGGACGATGAAAACATTCTGTAACTAGACAGTGGTGATGGCTATAAAACTCTGACTACAATGGGAACCAGAGAACACTCCCTAAGTAAGTGGATTTTATGGTATATAAATTATATCTCAGTATATATTAAAATGCAGACTTCATGTGGCAAAGGACCATCTGGTAGAATGCATATGGATTTCCCTAAAAAGACTGCAATGTGCACTGAAGAACCAAGGATGAAGGAGGTCTAAAACACTGTGAAGTAGTACCTGCAGATGAAACACAGGCCTCATGCAGGCCTCACCAACAAAGGGAAGAGGAGACTAGGATAATTCAAGGTTAGCAGCTTGGGGAAAACAAATGTAGACCTCTCTGAAGGAGCTCATTGATGCTAGTGTGCAGTATGATACAGATTCTGTGAGTCTCAGGAAAATGCAAAGCAGAATGAAAAGCTGAAAATTAGTCAACTGTCAGGAACTGGTAGAGTGCCCTTGTTGATGCTGCTGCCAAGAACAGGAGGCAAAGAGACAGTGGGTGGGAAGCACTGTGCCCTTTTTCTCCTTCAGCCTCCAGCTTCCTTCCTGATCAATTATAAGATCCTTATATGAGTTAGGATCTCCCAAGAAAGTAAACAGATTCTGCATATTAGGATTGAATAAATTGGCTCGTGTGAGTAGACCAAAGGCTGAACCAACTCAGAATAGCTGTCTGCAGAATGGAGACCTGGGAGACGTGGTACACTCAGTTAAAGCAATTGGAAGCCTTACAATGGGAGGCCAGTGGTGCAGCCATTGTGGGGCTAAAGGCATGGAGTCCTCATAAGAGTGCCACTGGTACAAGACCGTTACAAGGCTGAGAATGTGCGGTTTGACATTCACAGCAGTAAAAATCGCACTGCATTCATTATCAAGTTGCATGGAGACCCTGCCTCCCTACTTCTAAGGCCAGAGGCTAGTGCCTCAGCAGGAGTGATAAGAAGCTCTATAGATATTAAAACATGTGTGATATGAAAGAGGCGTGTGAATCCTACAACTGGAAAGGTTTAAGAGGGATGAAGCAGGGGAATAAGAAAAGTCATGGATTCAGAGAGAGAGAGCCAGGGAATGCTAAGGATATAGTAAAAAGCCACCTAGAAACCCTCTACATTATAATATAACTGAAAGATGTAATTAATCTTGAAAAATGTTCATGTGGACGTATTTTATATGGAAGGAAAATGATTCTCTCGGAAGCCATAGAATCTTAAACATAAATCACAGTGCCAGGTAGAAAATATTTCCCTCTATGTTACTGGCCAGGGATCTCAGATTGACACCCAAAACAATATGGACCACTGCCATTGCTCTTGTTTTCTCAGCAGACCTAGGTGGTAAAATCACGTTGATGAAAGTACCACATACTTCAGATACAACATACAGATTTCAAAGAGCTGCAAGTGAGCTGGTCCCTTCCTCCCTGCTGGTCAGCTAGCATTCACAGTCCCATGAGATGCTGTCCAGACTTCTGGGGGAAAAAAAGGTCATTAGTATCTTTACCCAGTGGTAGACTCTCTGTAATGTAACACTGACCTTCCAGACAAGATGTGCCCTCTGGTGTGATAGTGGCATGACTGTTTGGGGAGGGGCTTAAGCAACTCCTTTCTGAATGAATTTGCAAGATGCTCCATGTTACTGTTAAGCTGGGTTGAAAGGGATGGAAAGTCATAGACCCTAAGAGGAAATTACTACTAATGCCAAATTAAATGAGCATGTAGCCGAACTGTCTTCTAAATATTTGTGTTTATAGCCTTACACTAGAGCTATCAGTCTATTTTTTTGAGGTGGGAAATAGCTAACACAGAGATTCATAACTGAGAATAAGAGAATGTTGAGTGATTAACTCTAATCAGAACATCAATGTCACACCCTCCAAGGCCCAGTGAAGGAGGTGGAAAGACAGTAAGAGCTGGGGGAGAGGGAACCACGCTATGACTTCCTGTTTTCTTCATGTGACATAACCAGTCTAACCATGAGCACACAGCAGTTGTGGCTACCTGCATAGCAATGGGTGATGTTGTTCTGTATGCTGTGAATATGTGTTGCTCTGATTGGTTGATAAATAAAGCTGTTTGGCCAATGGTGAGGCAGAATAAGGTTAGAGAGGACATTCTAACTAGAGAGAGAGGAAGGAGAAAAGAGAGCAGAGGGGATGCTTCTAGCCGCCGCCAGAAACAAAATGTAAAGATACTGGTAAGCCACAAGCCAAGTGGCAAAGTATAAATTTATAGAAATGGGTTAATTTAAGATATAAGAGCTAGCTAGCAAGAAGCCTGCCGTGGCCATAGTTTAAAAATAATATAAGCCTGTGTGTGTTTATTTGGGTCTGAGCAGCTGCGGACCAGGTGGGACACAGGGAAACTCTCAGTTACAGCATAAGACCTCACGTGGAAAAAGAGTAGGAAGGGGACAAGTTTGGAAGAAGGGACTCCATAAGCATGGGAAGGAAATGAGAGAGCGAAATGGGCACAAAAGTGCTATCAGTATATTGCATAGATGTATGAGACTGTGAAAAGTTAAATTTAAAATGATAAAACCAATCTGTGCTTGCATGAGTAAACTAGGGATGGGGGGCAATGGAGGATCAGGAATGGGAGATGAGAACATCAGGGAACAGGATGGTTGAGCTAGAACAGGGACAGAGTGGAAGAGAAATGAAAGAGATACCATGATAGAGAGAGACATCATGGAGATAGGAAGAAAAAAACGGGTGCTAGGGAAGTTCCCAGGAATCCACAAGGATGACCCCACCTCAGACAACTAGCAATAGTGGAGAGGGTGCCTGGACTGGCTTACCCCATAGAGTCTTCATCCAGTAACTGATGGAAACAGATGCAGAGATCTACAGCCAAACACCAGGCCAAGCTCCAGGAGTTCAGTTCAAGAGAGAGAAGAGGGATTCTATGAGCAAGGGGTATCAAGATCCTGATGGGGAAACCTACAGAGACAACCAAACAAGTGGGAACTCATGAAATTTAGACCAATACCTCTGGAGCCTCCATGGGACTGGACTAGGCCCCCTGTATAAGTGAAACTGTTGTGTAGCTTGATCTGCTTAAGGGGCCCCCTGGCAGTAGGATCAGAATCCATCCCTAGTGCATGAGCTGGCTTTTTGGAGCCCACTATCTGTGGTGGGACACCTTGCACAGCCTTGAGGCAGGGGGAGGAGCTTGGACATGCCTCTGCTGAATGTAGCAGGCTCTGCTGACTCTGCATGGGAGGCTTTACCTTCTTGTAAGAGGGAATGGGGCGTTTGCAGGGGGAGGCTGGAGAGGTGGGATAAGGGAAGAGGGGGACTGGTGACTGGTATGTAAAATGAATAAAAAATTTCATAATAAAAAAATTAAAAAAAAAATAAAATGATAAAACCACTCAAGAAGTGGTGGGCATGTGCACAGTAGCATATGCTTCTGTTTCTCATCCTATTCCAGTCCTGAGTCTACTGAATGGCATGCTCAGCATTTAGGACAAGTTCTGCCCACTTAGTTTGCTGACTGACATGACTGTTTTCTCTGCAAACACCCTTACAGACACAACAAGAATCATGTTTTACCAATCTGCTAGGGATCTCTCAACCCAGTCAGGTTGTCAGCCAAAATTAACTCTTAATTCTAATAGAGAACAGCTGGCAAGAGAGAGTGTGGCTTGAGAGCTCCAGTCCCATCATCAGCATCAGGAAGACGACAAGGCAAGGATGAGATGGAAGCCAAGAGACCAGAGACTAAACTGGGATGCCAAGTGTGGCTTGGGAGAAGCTGGAGTATCCTATGGCCTTCCCACTAACTGCAACCTATTCTGAGCTGCTTCTTAGACGATTTCTCAAGACTGCCCTTGAGTGCTCCTTGCTTTGGTCAGTTCCCTGATGGCCTTAAAAAGCCTTATCACCTGGTCTCCCAGACATGCCTACTTGGGCTTCTTTCTACCTTACCATGCTAGAGGTACCAGGCATGCATGGGAGGCTTGATAACCAGTCTTTACTTTCCTACTTTCCAAAGCATACAAATGAAGTAAAATGATTTTACGGTTCTCTTCCCCCCTCCCTCCTTTCCTCCCTCCCTCCCTGCCTCCCTCCCTACATTTTCCCCATAGTTTATTTGTGTACATGTGTAGTATGTGTGCTAATGGGTGCGTGTGCACACGTGTGGGTGTGCATTGGAGGCCAGACACTGCTATTATGTGTCTTCCTCAGTCATTCTCCACTATGATTTAGAGATAGTGTCTTTCACTGAACACAAAGTACACTGATTGGCTAGTCTGGATGCCCATCAAGCTCTGGAGACTGGCTTTTCTCTGCCAGCCTTCAGCACTGAGATTACAGACATTAATGATCATGCCTTACTTTTCTGTGGGCAATGGAGATCTGAACTCCCCCTCATGCTTGAGGTGCAGGCCTTTATTGGCTTAGTCATCTCTATGTCCATCACTTGTATTTTCTTTTTTTTTTTTTTTTTTTTTTTTTTTTTTTTTTTGGTTTTTCGAGACAGGGTTTCTCTGTGTAGCTTTGCGCCTTTCCTGGAACTCACTTGGTAGACCAGGCTGGCCTCGAACTCACAGAGATCCGCCTGGCTCTGCCTCCCGAGTGCTGGGATTAAAGGCGTGCGCCACCACCGCCCGGCTCATCACTTGTATTTTCAATCACATAATTTTGTACAAGTATATTTTGGATATTGATAGAAACAGAAATTTTTAGTTTTGTTTTATATTTTATAGCAAATGTGTATATGATATAATGAACTTTATATAAAAACATTTATATTGCAGATAGTATTCTAATACATACTAGGAAAACATATATGTATATGTATATATATATACACACACACATATATATAACCATATTTCTGCAATCATATTACGAATGGAAGAAAATCTTACTCCAATGTTCTTAACTTGCAGAACTAAACTGTCAAATACACTTCTGTTTATGGAAAGCTGATGAGGGTAAATAGTAGCTTTTATTTTTGTTAATTGTGGTTTGATCACATGATAATATTAAGCAGGATTATATCAGTGACTTATTTCTTTTCTTCATCATTTGTATATGGGGTAGAGTGTGGATAGTTTGGTAACAAAATTCAGACAAGACTTGCCTATGTTCAGGGTGACAACCATCTTTAGAGGGACTTGTCCAGTGTTTTGAGTTACTTTTTTCATTTTCTCCCATAAACCAAGAGGTCAGATATAAAACATTCTCTTATGATGCTTATTTTTGGGGGCTAAGAGTCTGCACACCATATCTGGTGGTATGTAGTCACTCTATCCTCTGATTGCCAAAGGATGAGAGAGGAATTTTTCTCATGGTCATTCTTATAATAGCCCTGTTCCCTGTTTGTTTCCCTTTTCTATCATTCCTGTGTTATCTTCCCACCAATTTCTTTCTCTTTACCTCTGTGAGCTTCAGAATATACGGAAGCAGTTTTTATTTTTTCACATTGATGGGTTCATATCCAGGTTGGTTTCCTTTCCTAGCTGGTTGTCAAGGTGGCTGAAATGGGGGCCATGAGAAAGAAAAGGAGACCTTCACCCTGGAATCTGTTTGAAACCTCTTGACCCCCTAAAATCAAGAATTTAAACACTGTTAGCAACATTTGCTTCAAGTCTTACTCCTTCTTAATTATAAATCTGCAATTTGCCAAAGATCTCACCAGAAACTCCCTTTTTCCACCTCAATTGAAAAGGCATACCTATTTGTGAAACCCTAAAGGTTCCTGGATTCACTTTATTAGATTATAATTCTATCTAAGACACCCCCAGAACAACCCTATAATCACACTTATTAAAGAGAGAGAGAAGGAAGTAGTTCTGTTTTGTTTTCTTAGCAACCCTTTGAGTGTAAATTGAGAGCCATCAAATGGTATATGTGGCTAAGGGACTTCACTGGGACATTCTATCAAGAAGCCCACATTCACACTCTGCATATGTCTCAATTTTCCTCTAGCATCTCTTTCTCTTAACCCCTTTGCTCTTGGACATTCTCCTACTCTTTTTTTGAGTGCCTTTATATTTTAATAGAATCCAAGCCCTAACTCATACTGGCTAGTGCTGAAATGGTTTTCTGTGTTGAAGTCATGAATCCTATACTGATCTGACTCAAGGTCCCTCAATGATTAAGGACCCCCCCCCCTTTGTCTGCTGAGTGTGCCTATGTCCCAGTCACCACCTACAGAATCATTATTAGGTTTCTGGGAATCAAAGTTAATTACTGTTATTAGGAGATGTTTACAACTGAAGATTTTATTTTAATTTTGAATCATTCATTCTATTGATATAAAAGTTTTGCCCTCAAATTTAGTGTTATCAAACTATGCAAATACTACAGCTCATAAACATGTATTCAGTGTGGCATTTACTAACCAGTTGTTTGGCTCAGTGTCAGATCAATAGCTGGAACTTCGATCTATAGTTCAAAATTCATCTCATATGGGGACTCTTGTGCTAGAGCCACGCTGATCCCTTTGCATATAACACTGTAGACTCCAGTTGTGGCCTCCGCTCTCTACTCCATTCCTTATTTAGTTGGGCTGCTACATTTTACACCAGTGGAAGCATGCTGGTGAATGACAAGGCGGGGTGCTTGGGCAAAGTCTTTATGGTTATGGAGTCTGGAGGTCATGAATACATAAGAAACTAAGTCTAAGCACCATAGAAAAGAGACAAAGTCAGAGTATGATTGTGAGACATAGTGGGAGGAAAAGTCCCATTCGTAGCCACCGATGCCCTTGAGTAGTCAGTGGTGTCTCCCGGTGGAACCACATGTCTAGTCTGTAGACCTCAGACACAGAGAAAACTTACTCTTTCAATGAGGGTACTTGTGTTCCCAGATCCCACTTGTTTGCCCAATAGTTATGGCAGTTGCTGACTCTAGAAATGGAGGGAGATTTGCACTGACTACAGTAAGCTAATTTTTCTGATAAATCATCACAAAGCATGTCAAATCAATCTGCGTTCACTCTTTATCCATTTTGTCTTTTGGGTTAGCACCAATAATAAAACAGGTGAACGAAAATATCACTTGCTTTTGGAAGACAATCACTGCCAAGGGAGAAGGAGTGCTTGCTTTCAATGTTTTTCTTCCAGGCTTTTAGAAAATCATCCTGCCTGTCTTTATGTGGCTGTAACAAAATTCAGATCATTTACCAGGATAGGTGTCATGGCTGTTCTTGGTGTCAACTTTACTACATCTAGAATTAACTAAAACCCAAGTGGCTGGGTACATCTATGAAGAATTTTTCTCAATTAAATCACTTGGAGTAGGAAGAATCCCCTTTAATCCAGGTCTTCTGAGGTGGGAAGATCCACCTTCAATCTAGTCCACACCTTCTGGTGGCAGCCTACATAAAAGACATGAAAGAAGGAAGCACTTGCTTTATTTCTGCTTGCTTGCCTTCACCCTTGCTGACAAGTCCATTCCTTCACTGGCATTAGTTCCTACTTCGGCAGGATCCCAGCATATACTGAAGACCAGCCAAGACATCCAGCCTGGTGGACTAAACAAGTACTGATTCTTGGACTTTTCATTGGTAGGCGACCATCAGGACTTGCAGGACCACAGCCTGAAATTGAATCTAATTCACACACACACACACACACACACACACACACACACACACACACACACACGTTCAGTTCCTCTAGAGAACCCTGACTAACATAATAGGTTACATACACCTTGCGGAATGGGAACTCAGCTTGCACATGCTGCTCCTGTGTATTGCTCTTGCATTTCCCTGTTTTTAAGAAAACATGTCATATTAAGTAGTTGCTGAAAAGAGTATACTTTTATCTTTTCTAAGTCCACAGTGCTGCTCAGAGCTCACCCCTATGAGGTATGTATTAGTGGTAAGGACAACACCTCACTCGTGAGAGCTATTTCTGTCCTCCAAGTGGGAGCCATCATCAAATACACAGATGGGATGTGAGTCACTGTGCAACTAAATGTTTCATGTTTTCAGAGATTTACAGTATAAGACCTTTTGGTACTAGCCATGTTTACTTTAAAAAAATAAAATTGTTTTAAAAAATGATTTCTCACACTCTTCTGAGGCTTCAACATAACATGCTTATGTGGCATTATTAATACAGTTTTTTATGTATTTCTGATTTGAAATGATCTTGTTGGCACCATGACTATTTTTAAAAAGAATGTGATTCCCTCTAAGAGGTCGAAATAGATTTTTAAAAAAGAAACTTCCACTAAAAACTTTACATTTTTTTCGGGGGGGGGTAGGTAAATTTTCTAGGAAGACAATTTTCTTAACAGTGTTCTCAGGGGCCCATTTCTTCTCATTCGCAGCTTATTAGGAAGTGCGTCTGACTGTCCTTCATATGCGGTGCCAGGATCAGTGGGGTGTTATTGTGCAGGACGAAGACTTCTAACGTCGCTGCCAGACTTTGGAAATCGATGTTCATTTCACACAGTACTCCCCCCCCCCCCCCCCCCGCTTGTGCTGCTCAACAAATACCAGTGCTGGGAGAGATGACCCCTTTTAATTCCCTAATATAGGCCACAGTTCTCTTTGATTTATAGAAGACTGGTAGTCTATTTATAAAATATGTATCTGCAAGATGCAGTTTATGAGAAACTTGGCTTTGGGGACACATTAATTCTAACTGCAGATGCAACTTTCATGTTTTATAATATAACCCTGACAGCTGTAATTTCAGATTAAAGATTTTTCATTCCCATTCCCATCCTGATTGCTCTGCATGGTCCTTATATTACCTTATTGTCAATAGCAAGTGTTCACCCTATTGGGAGTCATTTAATAACCAGTTGCCATTTAAAGTGTGGACAGAACATTTGTCTCAGCCTGGCCATCTCCTGTAGTGCTCCTGAGCACACAGAGCTGGGATCTCCTCAAGAAAAACAACAGCTGGCCCGCACCATTGTCCCCTCAGCTCCCATTTTTGTGGTGGCTAGTTAAAATAAACATGGACACTCTCAGTGAATTTTCTGGATGCATTTGCAAGTTTGTTATTTTAGTAACGAAACCGTTCCCTCTGTCAGTCCATCATCCCAAATCCCTTATCCCACCCTGACCCTCATCCACTTTATGGATCAACTTTTATTCATTTCTGAGTTCTATAAATATATAACTCTCTCAAAGTCACATACTGGTTACTTAAAATGGAGCAACACGAAAACGATAGGTTTAGTGTCTATGTTAAAACATCTGTTTTTGGGGAAGCTAATAATATATCAGTTTGTGCAGGTTGCATTTGTAAATGATCAGATTGTAATGAACATTAATTATAACAGTAAGAAGATCTTCCACAGTCGAATTACAGGTCTCAGTCCGTCTATAAAATCTTTGAGAACTAGAGTTGATATATGAAAACGCATTCATGATTGGTAATGTTTTTATTTACAGTCCCTTTAAATTTTCTTAACTTGACAGCTGAGGATTAGCATCTACAGCAGGCAGTGGTGAAAGAAATAAAAGTGAAAAGTAAAAGAAGGCTTTAAAAAATGGACTCTTTCATGGCTAATTAAACCAGAATACAAATCAATCATTGGAAATAAGTGATGAATTTATTATGCTTGTGAGCTTACTATACCCTCCAGTGTCCGCTATACATTGGAATTATAATTTCCATCAGCTTATAGGGTAATCGTTTACCCTAAGCTTTATCTTTATCTATCGTATTGATCCGAGACTCTTCTGCAAGGAATGGAATGTTGGTGGTCCAGGTAAACACGGGAAGTTAAAATGCTAGGAAAGCACCCCATTCCTAAATCCACAGGCAAATCTAATCCAATGAATGGAAAGGAAATGTGGGAAATGGCCCTGGCAGATTCCACACCGTGATGGCCCTGGATCACACCACACTGTCAGTTTCCTTCCTTGAGGTAGAAGGAGAGTTATGCTGGAATTGTATTATCAACAGTCACTGGGAAACCTTGCAGTGATTGATTCGTGCCATAATGCTAACACATTAGGGTATGATCGAAGTTTTCTGATTGTAATTTTCATATTTGATATCACAGTTATTTCTACATGTGTTGAGTCTCCCTATAGACTGTAATAATTAATTTTTTCCTTGAGCTTCAATCTCACACTTTTTGCACTGAATATGACAGCAAGCACACATTCCCAGAATAAAAATATGTTGAGATTACAAATAGTTCTGCAGATGTGTGAAAATGTCTAATTTTTAAAAAGTGAGCGTTGTGCAACTTTTGGCAGCTGCGTGGTGAGATGCCAGGAAACAGTTAACTGAAGACTAGTGAATGGCAACAATGTCCAGAATTTGATCACCTCCACTTTGTAAAACAAAAAAGGCTGACCTTTCTAGTTTGCCCTCTTGCCAATGCAGTTTTCGCAGATTGGCTCTTGCAAGTAAATATGACTTCTCTAGGGATGATATCACAACTAAGCAGCTGAACTCTCAACCCTACAGGGTCCTCAGCCGGTTCCAATCCAGCTTGGTGACCTTGCCTCAGGGGCCACCGGTGCTCCTCTGGGCTGTCTTAACACACCTCATATATTAGCCATTCTCTGAGCAAAACAGCAGCATTGAGAACTTGGCCCAGCTCTCCTCGTGTCATTGTCTGAGGGCAGCAATAAAGAATTAGGCCAGCTGCATCTCTGAGAAGAGCCCATGGCCCGAAACATCTGCATTTCAAGGACAGCCCTGGATGGATAATAAATCGAGATGTCTCTGCCTTAGATTGGAAAAGAAGTCCCATGACTAATCATGCCTCTAAGAGAGTTAGTGTTAGAGTTTAGGGCGGGGGAGCTGGGGGGAGGCATCTTCATTTTTTGTCTTTGCAATTTAGACCCTACCTGCAGATGTGACATAGTTGGGAAAGAAGTTGCCTGAAGGAAGACCATGGATGTTTATATTCAATATCTCTTGTTTCATCAAGATAAAAAGTTAGTATTCATATGTGTACAGCACAGAGGGGTGGACAGAAAAAACGCTGCCCAATGGCAGACCGGAAGGCTCTGGCTTCCCAGGTCCTCACAAGCTGTCTCTCTGTTTGCTATAAACAAAGTACCCTGAGCCTCTGGAGGCTAATGGGGCGGTTGATTGGTGTTTACTCATCCCAGCAGGATCTGGTTTCTGATAATCTAGGACCCCTGTGTACTTGGAAGTGCAGGCTGGTGGTGAAGTTGTGGAGCCCACTTAAGGGCCAAGGGGAGGAGTTTGTAAATTCTTTGTGGCCAGGTTGACTGGAAGACTTTGTTTATTTAGAATTCCTTCCAGGTCCTCTAAGACCCTAGGGAGGGCTGCAGAAGTCAAATTCCCCAAAGCCCTTTGTATCTTTGTTGGAGTATCTGGTTAGTGAAACTCTAAATAAGAAATTGACAACATTGTTTTTGAGGAGCCTGGAGTGTTTTATCTGATATTTATCATTTCTTCTTACATGGTTATGTTTTTCTAAAATGTTCTTTGAACACGAACATAAGCTATCAAAATCTGATAAGGAGACTTTTAACATTTGTTCTAATAGATAATAATAAAGTTTGTGTGTGTGTGTGTGTGGGAGGGGGCAAATGTAACCCACGTTTTCTTGACAATTTAATTTTCTTTGTTTTCACGGCTTTTTAGGTTTCTTTAAGAACAGAAGCCAAGATGAAAAATTGTCAAGTACCACTGCAGCTGAACTCTGTATAAGTCAGCTCCTGAAAGAAGGTTTGGTTCACCATGGTGGAAGCCCTGGACAAGGAATTTAACTTCTGGGTGCTTAGCCCAATCATAATTCTGACCCTTCATGGTCTCACAACTGTTGATAATATGATTTCTGTGGTGGTATTGTGTTCCCCAAAATATTGTGTACCCTAATAAACTTATCTGGGGTCAGAGAACAGAACAGCCAAAATATTAAACATAGAGGATAGGCAGTGGTAGCACCCGCTTTTAATCCTAGCATTCCAGAGGTAGAAATCCATGTGTTCAAGGATACAGCCAAGCATGGTGACACACGCCTTTAATCCCAGGGAGTGGTGGCAAAAACAGAAAGATATATAAGGCAGAAAGGTATATAAGGCGTGAGGACCAGAAACTAGAAGCATTTGGCTGGTTAAGCTTTCAGGCTTTGGAGCAGTAATTCAGCTGAGACCCATTCAGATGAGGACTCAGAGGCCTCCAGTCTGAGGAAACAAGACCAGCTGAGGATCCGGTGAGGTGAGGTAGCTGTGGCTTGTTCTGGTTCTCTGATCTTCCAGTTTACCCCAATACCTGGCTCAGGTTTGATTTTATTAATAAGAACTTTTAAGATTTCTGCTACAGATGTCTATCCTTAAAACATGGAGATCGTGTTTGCAACAATGGTTTTGTGTAGACTCAGTGGTCCTACTCTTACAGACCATAGTGGCTGATGGTACACAGTGGCTACTTCATCTTGTCACAGTGTTTCTTTTCTGCATCCAAATGAATTGTCACACTTCTACTTCTATTCCTATCCATCCCCACACACACAAAAAAAGATTGAGTTTCTTTTCTATTTTTTTCCTTAATTTTGGCTTACATTTCAGTTGAAGTGCAAAACTGGAAAATATGTTGGTGTGTTATAATTTCTGTAAGCTCTAATGTATAAGATGTGATGCCTCAGGACCAAGATGCTTCACACTCCTTACCATTTAGCACCATACCTTTATTGTTCATCATCAGTAGCCTTAGGGAAATCTATGGTATTATTTCTCTTCCAGCATCTCTGTTCAGTTGAACATCTGGTATGTAGAGGCCAGAGAGATGGCTCAGTGGCTAAGAGCACAAGCCCTTGCAGAGGACCTAGTTCAGTTCTCTACTATAATATCTATATCTATATCATCTCTATCTATCTATCTATCTCTATCTATCTATTTATCTATCTATCTATCTATCTATCTATCTATCTATCTATCTATCTATCTATCTATCATCTATCTATCTATATGGCACCCATGTTAAGTGGCTCACAACTGCCTGAAACTCCACTTCTAGGGGATCTGAAACCCCTTCTGGCCTCCACAGGCACCCGTAGCAACTCACCATGGCACACATGTACACAACTGAATAATAAAAACTGAATTTTAGAAAAATAGCTGGTGTGTGAGCAGCAAGAGAAGGAAATATTCCCCCATCTATTTCCAATTCTTCATTCTAGACCTGTGTTTTATGGGTTTCATTCACAGCATCAGCATTTCTTCTCACTCAACATTTGTTTGCTTTTTAAATAGGAGTGCATGGACAAGCCAGTACTTAAAAAAAAATAAAAAAAAGAACGTAATTGGATTTATTTACAATCTGAGTTTCCAACACTTCATTCCATAAAATAGTATAATTCAAAAAATATTTCCAAATACTTATGTGCTTAGTATTGATATGACTATAATAATTGTATATGCATATAACATTACTATAATTTATCTTGTAAAAATGTAAGACATCATGCCTCAGTAAAAATAATAAATTCTACTTTTTAAATAATATAATAAAGGTAAATCTTTATTAATCTATCAAGAAGTACATGTTGAATACTTACTGTCTATACAATATGCCTATACTTTGAAAGATATTACACACAGTAGTAACATTTTTAATTTTTCAAGAACATTATTGCCATGCACCAACACTGATGGGAAGAACTGGCCCAGCTGAGACAAGTGTGTGGGCTGGTTACACCATTGAGCTGTAAAGCAAAATGGAAGTTCGGTAATGAGCCCTGGCCAAAGTAGTTTCTTTTTTTTTTTAATTTTTTAAAATTTATTTTATATACCAACCCTGAATCCCTCTCTCATCCTTCCTCCCATCCCCCCTGCCTTCTCCCACCCCTCCTCCCCTCCTCCAACAGGGTAAGTTCTCCAATAGGAGGACAACTAAGCATGGTACATTCAGTTGAGGCAGGACCAAGCCCCTCCCTGCTTTATCAGGGGTGAGCAAGGTGTCCGACCATAGGTAATGGGATCCAGAAAGCCAGCTCATGCACTAGAGATAAATCCTGATCACACTGCCAGGGGCCCCTCAAACAGACCCAGTAGCACAGACACTGAGAGAAACAATTAATAAATGGAATCTCTTGAAAATGAGACACTTCACGGGGCGGCTTTAATCCCAGCACTTGGGAGGCAGAGGCAGGCAGATCTCTGTGAGTTCGAGGCCAGCCTGGTCTCCAAAGCGAGTTCCAGGAAAGGCGCAAAGCTACACAGAGAAATCCTGTCTCGGGGGGGGGGGGAGAAAGAAAGAAAGAAAGAAAGAAAGAAAGAAAGAAAGAAAGAAAGAAAGAAAGAAAGAAAGAAAATGAGACACTTCTGTAAGGCAAAGGACACAGTAAATAAGACAAAATGACAGCCTACAAAATGGTAAACGATTTTCACCAACCCCAAATCTGACAGGGGGCTGATCTCCAAAATATATAAAGAACTCAAGAAACTGGACAGCAAATTACCAAACAATCCAATTAAAAAAAACAGACTACAGATCTAAACAGAGAATTCTCAACAGAAGAATCCCAAATGAGCAAAAGATATTTAAGGAATTGCTCAGCATCCTTAGTCATCAGGGAAATGCAAATCAAAATGACCCTGAGATAGCATCATACACCCATCAGATTGGCTAAGATAAAAAACACTGAGGACAGCTTATGTTGGAGAGGATGTGGAGCAAGGGGAACACTCCTCCACTGTTGGTGGGCGTGCAAACTTGCACAGCCACTCTGGAAGTCAGTATGGCGGTTTCTTACAAAGTAGTTTTTTGAGAAAACAAGAGTTGAGAATGAACACTGAAGGAAGTAGCGTAACTGGATGGAGAGTAAAGGCAGAGGTAAAACATAAACAACACATAGTGCATGATCAGAAGTCAGTGTCTGCGGCAACCAGAGGAAGAGAGACCGTATTAAAGACAGGCATTTGGATAGCTGGAAGGATTGAATCCAACAATAGTTTTGATTCTGCATGGTAGGTAAGCGACAGCCACTAGTGCTTTAGGGAAAAGAAATGAAATTCTTAAATGCATGAAAAATAATTTGGAGAGCATATGCGAGATGGGAAATAGAGACTGAGAAAAAGTTTAATGCTATTAACTTTCTATTTAAATATATGTTTTAGTTATATTGTTGAACGCTCCTGTAATTTGTGACTGTCTGCCCTTCTAAACTGCCTGTAGTAGGTTTATTTTAATCTTAAAAGCTTATCCAATAATAAAAATATCATATTAATATTTTGAAAAGTTTATATCTGTTATAATAATGACATAACACATTGGGATGCTTTTTTTGTAAATATTGAATCAAAAAAGAAAGGTGAAGTTATGTAAAGTTCAGTCATAGTTGGAAACCACTAACATTAATATTGTAGCCTTTAACTTTTCAGTTGCTTCTGTATTCATACTTTTGATATTAGAAAAGCAGCATTTTGACACTATTAGTTTCTAATTTCATTAAAACTTAAAAGTATAGTGAATTCTTCCAATGACAAGTAGTCTTCAATAATAAAAATTTAAAATTTTTCATATTATACAGGAAGATTATACTTCTGGTGCTCTACTATTGGACATTAGATGACTTCTAGGCTTTTCTATGGTGAAAAAAATGGTTATGTAAACACCTTCATGGCTAGATCTCTTTGTGTCTACAAAGTAATTAGTTATAGTGGAGAAAATTATTTTCAGTATTTTGGCTAAAATACAGATGATTTATGATATTTTAAAAGCAAGTTAATAGTTACTACTGTGGTTACTACTGTGTACAATTTATGATGCAAAGCATCATGTAAAATGAGCAATTATGTAAAATGATGACCTTCCTCTATGGCAAAAAAAAAAGATGCCTAACAGAGAGCATCTCAAATTCATACTCTATTAAAGGAAAGGTGAGTTAGTAGGGTGCCATGGGGCCAGAGAGTGGTGTGGGAAATACAGACCAAGAGGTTAATTTCTGATTCAAACTACTTAATATATATATTCCATTAGAAGGCTCTAGGGAAGAATGATAGAGGTTTAATGTTTGAAATATAAAGAAGAATGTTTATATCTAGAAAACCAATGTCCCAGTTCTTAGCAGGTAGAGTGGCTGATCATGAGGTGATGGAATGACAGCAATCCATGGAGGGGAAGAGGCAGACAGGAATTAATTTTATCTCATTGTAGTTATTCAGAATCTGCAAGGGAACCCACTAATGCTATGGCCTACTGTCTCATTTTGCACATTCTGTCAGTAGTAGCCACTCATCTCATAGCATAGATGAAGTTCCTAGATATGCATCTTGCTTCCTTCTTAAAGGCACCATAATGATATCATTACGTTAAGAGAAGCATCAGGTGTCAAAAAAGGACCTTTTGCTGTCACAATCTTGGTTTTCTTGCTCTTGCTGGACTGGGCCAGAGATATACTTTCACTAACAGCAGCAGAGTCAGTACTGAGGTGGAGTAGGGAGGACTTTTAGGTGGCCAGGTTTTTCTTTGAAACTTAAAAAGCAAACAAGGGCAGGATGAACATCCTCTCTGAAAGATAATCAAAATTTCACAAATCATAAAGGAATCTGAACAAAGGGGAATAGTGTAGGAAAGAACTGAAGAACAAGTTCTCAGCGAGGTTCTAAAAGAATCCATCTTTGTATGATTTACTTGTCCTTGTCTGTAATTTTCATATTATTTTAATAAAAATATTTACCACATATCAAGCATTCACATCACTTTCTTCTGGTGCCCAAACAGCTATTGAAAACAAAATATACTCCAAAATATTTTTTTTCAAACTTATCCCTACTGGTGTTTTTTAACCAAGGAACACAAATTTCCCTCTTCTTGCCAAGTTTATCGTGTATTTGTATTATAAAATCAAAGTGAATTTTTATTGGTATTTGTTGTATTTCAGGCAGGCACAAAGCATTTTATGGGGCATTATCTCATTTCCTCTTTATGTCATGGGACTTTTCCTCCAAGAATGCTTTGGCATTGTGGCTATTTCTATTGGAAAACAGAATCTGAAAGCAGTTATTACATGGATAGTCCGAAACCTTATTCTGAGGGAGATAGGCTCTTTGGTCTGTTTAACCTGTCTGGAACGAGCTCCAAAGGCTACGCTGACTCATTTCTTCTGAGAACCCAGAAAAAGGATTTTTCAAAGGCATTTAAAAGCTTTACTATAGGTTTATATCATTGCCTTTCAACATAATTATAATTGCCTGCCTGTGATTTTCATATCTGACAATGAATACGCTTGAAATGAATGGCCCACTCGCAATATATGCAAGTAACACTGGACAAATTGTATAATTTGTATTTGGCTTTTAGAGGCATGGTTTTACCAAGACCAAAATAAATGCCTACCAGGTCTGAGCAGCTGAGTGATGAACAGCTTCCTCTCCACCGAGTTCCTTTCCCATGGAAGTTTTTCCTCTCCCCTGCAGAAAATTTGGCTGTAAAAGATGTGCGTGCAAATGTCCACAGGTGCTGAGCCTATAATGTAATGTCAGGCAGGCAAATGAACAGCACGGGGGCTTAGTAAACCATGATGCATCTGCAAATAATTGCCCATGGTAACTGACATTGGGCCAGCACATTTTTGTTTTAGTTTTTAAAGTAATATATATATATAGCTAACTTGTTCCAGAGTCAGTTTCTAAGCTACATCAACAATTTCTGAAAGCAAAGACAAAAATAAAGCCACCTATAGTACATTTCACACAGTGTAGCTTCCCTAAGGATAAAGATACAACCTGTAAAATAATATTTTCATAGATGCTGCAAGGCTCACTTACAGAGAGGATTGAAAAGCAAGGCTTGCATATTCTCAAAATGTCTTTAGGAAATACTCACTCTGGACTCTACTCCTGTGACCAACCTCTTTGAAAATTTAGCAACAATAGAAAAACAAAGTTTGTCTTAAAAAATGTAATTGGACGTAAAGCCTGTGTAATAGGAGGGAATTCATGCCTGGTACTGCAAACCCAGTCAATTTCCCTGGCTGGTTACATCGTGGACCCTAGAAGAGAACATACTATTACCACAGATAAGTGTAGCTCTCATTCCTCATGACAGATTGCTTTTTTTTTTTTTTTTAACAAGATGGAGCCTAACATAGAAAGTAGGAACTGGTCAAAGTTCAGAGAGCAACTGACTATATGGTGCACATCCCTAGTTGATATAGTTACAGCATGATCCCTATAACTAAGGCACAGAGAACATCATGGAAGAGGGAATGGGGAGAGGGTACGAGTCACAGAACCCCAGTGTGTCTACTAGATTATAACGGCCGGAGGACCAAGATTTTGGTTAGAAGATTGTATCCTTTATATATGACAGGGCAACAAATCTTAACAATATGACTGCCTAGACCAGAACTGCACAATGAAACCCATCTTAGGATCTCCACTGCTGTAATAAAACACCATGACAAAAAGCAATTCAGGGGAGAAAGGGCTGACTCCATCTTAGAACTCTAAGGTCACGCTCCATCACTGAAGGATGTCAGGGGAGGAACTCAAGGCAGGAATCTGAAGGTAGGACATGAAGCAAAAGCCATGGAGAAATGCTACATGCTGGCTTGCTTCTCACACCCTGCTTTCTTATACATCCCAGGACTGCTTGACCAGACAATGCAGCACCCATGGTGGCCTTGATACTCCCACATCAATCATCTATCAAGAAAAAGTATGTCCCAGAGGTTTGCCTAGAGGTAAATCTTACAGGAGACGTTTTCTCAATTGAATTTCCCTCTTCTCAGATAAGCCTAGCTTGTGTCAAGTTGACAATAAATAAATAAATAAATGAATAAGAAAGAAAGAATAGAAAAGAAAATGAAAAAGAAAAGACAGACAGACAGATGGACAAAAAACCCAACCAGGGCAACACCCAACATAGAAGTGAGAAATCTCACAATGCCTCACCCCTAGATAAATATCTGCATGGGATTAATGGTTGCTAAAAGAGGGAGAATCAATCCAGACCCTTTATAGGTGGTCCAATCCCAAATGGACTCAGCAGGACATAATTATACACATAAACATACATATACACACATACATGTATATAACACTAATAGTTAGAGAGAAAGAGGTCATGATGCTAAGAGGGAGTGAGGGGAACAGAAGAGCAGTTGAGGTGGGACCAGTGGGGTGGGAATTGTGTGACTACAATACTCATGTAGGAAATTCTAAAACAAAAACTAAGTGTTAAAAATAAAAACATAGTGAAAAAATCAACAGCTATCCTTCATTTAATCAGCCATTTGAAGCTGGGTTACTCATTTCCTCTAGCTCTTTGGCCAGGTCTAACAATAAGCCTAGTGTAATGTAGACAGATTATGTGATGTGTGCAGAAAGTGGAGGTCAGCCTTGGGGGGTGTTCCTTAGGCACCACCCCCTTTTGTTTTAAGATAGGGTTTCTCAGTGTTCTGGGACTCACCAAGTAGGCTAGGATTGCTGACCTGTAATCCCCAGAGATCTGCCTCTTCTTAGATCCCCAAAATTGGCATTACAAGTACATGCTATCATGCCTGGCTTTTTAAAATATTTTTCTGGGGAAACAAACTCAGATCTCTGTTTGAAAGGCAAGTACCTTACCAACTGGGCTACCTCCCAAGTCTACTGTGATATATGTGTTCTAAAATTTTTATTTAATCCTCAAGTTCATGTTAATACAGGATGGGAGAGCTATACAATCTGATCACGTGTCTGTTAGGAAGACTGATCCCACCATCCCACCATGGGGATTGTCACACTCATTCTGTATCCAATTCCTTTGAGTGTTAGCATATGCTCATTACCCTATTCTTGCTCCTGCAGCTGCTTTCTTTCTTTTTCAGCTCTCCATTTATTAACAGATCTTAACTATTCTTTGTTCCGGTCTTGCTGTCTTTAGAGCCATCGAAAACAGAACCAGAGTTTTTCCTCTGTATCACGTTCTCAGATCTCTCCCAGTTGCTTCTGAGCTAGAACTGGCTTACCGAGGGTGTTTGATACGATAGAAGCAGTGGGATGATTGGTGTCTTTTATGTCAAAAAAGCATTCATTATTCAAAAAGCATTCATTATTCAGATACACGAGGATGTTTCTTTGTGGTAAATTAATTTTCCACTGTAAGATGACCTAAGTCCCTGAATAGGCACAGATTCATTGGTAGCTCCTGAGACAGCCAATGAAAACTGTGCACAGCTTCTCAGATATGTAGCCCCAGCATCCTTTTCTATCTTTATGCTCTCCCCAGAGGGCTCAGGACACAAATGTATGAAGAAACACTTTTGGGGGGATCGAATACCTGCAAAGAGAATATCCAAGCTCTTCTTTTGCCAATAGACAATGTTCTCCACAATCCAATTCCACTTCATTTCACCAGCCTCTTCTAGACCCTAATGTGTATTGTGATAAAACTGCAATTCCTGGGCCACCTCAGACACTTTCTCATCTCAGTGTGAGTTTCTCCCGGGACTCTTATTTGTGAAATTGTTCCCCCTTTCTCAATGTGAAATTCAGTCTTTCTTGAAGACCCACTTCACGGTTATTGGTTTCTCTGAAGAACCTTCTACATCTTGCAGACAGAAACTCTGCTTTTTCTTGTCTTGTCTTTGAACATTTCTGCAGCTTCTTTATTGAAGTTATCACTGTAAGTTATTTATTTCCTCAAATAAATATTTTATTTTTTTAATTAAGACAGCACTTTAATGATTCAGAATTCCAATTAAATTCACAGGTGAGTATGGTAACTGATGCTTTCCACCTTCCTCTCTGCAGTGAAACTCATTTAGAAGACTTCAAGCCCTTGAGTAGTGTCTTTCTTCAAATCTGGGCTGATTATTAGGGTTTTGAAGAAAAGATCCTATATGACTTCTAAGGTGAGGATGTAGAATGCTCATTCTGGGGAGACCTATTCCCCACGAAACCCCTGAGATGAGAGATGACTGTGCTAGGAGGGGGAACCTTCAATTAGTTAGAGAGAGAAAGAGGGATTGGATGCGTGAGAGGTAAAAACAGAGAAGGGGGGAAGAGGAAAGATGGGGAGAAGAAACAACTGTTATAAAGCCATCAGACATTTCAGGCAATATACTAATAGCTGGCTTATCAGAGATAATATCTGAAGTCCCTAGACCAAATACTGAATTTAACTGCAAAGCAACGTGATACCTCTCCTGTGGCCCTGAGGAGTCCTGTGAGCCTGGCAAGTGGGGTGAAGCCTATTTCTTTGAGATCTGTGGACACTGAAAGAAATTTAAAGGAGCTGATGTTAAAAAATATCATTTTATTTCTTTTAGTTGTGCTCTCTTAAGGTTAGAAAAAGAGGCCAGGCAGTGTTGGTGCATGTCTTTAATCCCAGCACTTCAAAGGCAGAGGCAGGCAGATGTCTGTGAGTTGGAAGTCAGCCTGGTCTACAAAGCTAATTCCAGGTCAGCCAGGACTGTTACATAAAGAAAGACTGTCTGGAAAAACTGAACTAAACCAACAAAGAAAGAAAGAGAGAAAGAAAGAGAGAAATCAAAGAAAGAAAGAATGTGGTGATATTTTATTTGTACTGAAATGTTATTTTAAATTTATGTTAAGAAATAAAGTTGCCCTGGGGTCAGAGCTATTAGAGCCATAGTGAGAGCGTGGTGGTTAGAAGAGCTAGGTAGATTTCTGTGTGTTCAGGGATACAGCCAGTATTGGAGACATACGCCTTTAAGACCTGGAGGGCGGTACTTACAGGCAGTGATGAGGCAGTCATGTGGTTGGGTTTACAACCAATGAGAAGGCAGAACAGAAAGATTATTTAAACAGGGACACAGGAAGTACCTCCCTCTCTCTGGGGGAAGCTAGGAGCACTGCAGGAGGTAAGATTTTATCTCTGAGCTCTGACCTCTCGGCTTTTCTCTTTTACCTTGGCTCTGTGTTTCTTATTTTAATAATACGATTGGTTACATCTACATCTGGCGCCCAACGTGACAAGAATCCATTAAAAACTGCTTGGGGCCGGCTCCCTAGCCGGAGCAGCCGGCTCCCTAGCCCCAGCCCAGGTCTGCTTGGGCTCAGGCCGGACTGTGAGCTGCTTGCTTAAAGCCAGTGCTACAAACAGCTCAGGCCTGCCCTGCTAAACAGGGCCCCTGCCTGTAAAGCCAAGCCTTGACTCGGCTCAGAGGGAACAAGTGGCTGGCTTTAAGCTTTAGCCGGCTACCCCTTCGCTTTCACTTTCACTTTCACTTTCACTTTTGCTTTCTCTCTTGCTTTCTCTCTGTCTCTCTGTTTCTCTCTCTCTCTCTCTCTCTCTCTCTCTCTCTCTCTCTGGATTTACACCTAGGACTCTAGGTGGCTGTTTTGAAATTCGCTCGGATTTCTACTGTTCTACGCAGATTTGGTAAGTCATAAAGGAAACTATTTAAAAGACAAATTTTTTCCACATTTAAAAAAATGGGTTTCCTGTGTACATTGGAAGAAAATTGGGTTTTGTTTGAAATTTTAGGCAGTCTGACAATGGAACAACTATATGAAAAGATTAGTATTATGGGAATTATGCAGTTAATCACCATGCTTATTCTCATTTTACTATTTAAAAAGATAGTCGATTTAAGTGCCAGGATAACAGCTTTAGAAAAACCTGTTAATTTTAACAGTGAAGTTGGTTCAAGTTTGGATCATAAGGTTACAGAAAGAAAGCCTGTTTTCACACAATCATCCTTAATTTATCCTGTAACCGTACAGCAGATGCCTGATCAAATGGCTACACAAAATATCTGGGCTCCAATTGAACTGATGGATTTTAAAAGGTTTAAGGAGGCAATAGTATCTTATGGCATGCATTCCCCTTATGTAAAGCAAATGTTAAACTCTTGGTCAACATATAATAGGATTATACCACAGGACTGGCGGGACCTTGCACAAGCTGTTCTGGAACCCAGCCAGAGAATTCAATTTCTGACTTGGTTTAAGGAGGAAGCTAGAAACGTAGAAACACAATGGAGGGATAAAGGAATACAAGTTTGTCAGGATCAGCTTATTGGAGAAGGCCAATATGCTTCAATACAAACACAATGTTTATATGATGTTCAAACCGTAATTTTATGTCGAATGGCAGCCTTGAATGCATGGGACAGAGTTGATGAACCAGGAAAAAAACATGAGTCATTCACAAAGGTTATGCAAGGCCCTAAAGAATCTTTCACAGATTTTTTAGAAAGACTGGCTTCAGCAGTAAACAGAATGGTCTCAGGATCAGAAGCTAGTAAGGCAATAATTGAAGCTTTGGCATTTGAGAATGCGAATGCAGCATGCAAAAGAATAATCAGGCCGTTAAGGGCAAGATCTGCACCTTTGGAAGATTGGATTAGAGAAACAATTAATGTTGAGGTTGATGAGCATGATACGTGGGTAGGAGAAGTAATTTCAAAAGGTTTGAGGAGTGTTAGATGTTTTGGGTGTGGAAAGCAAGGACATTTTAAAAGGGACTGTAAACAGGTCAATCCTAGAAGCAATGTTTCTTCAAGGAACAATGGCAACAGAATGCCCCTTCCTTCTGGAGTATGCAGAAGGTGTGGTAAGGGAAAACACTGGACCAACGAATGTAGATCAACAAAGGACAGACAGGGTAATCCTTTGCCTCAGTTTTCGGGAAACTCCCGGAGGGGCCTCATGCAGGCCCCCATAGCAAAACCAGTTCAAACCTTTCCTGCAGCTGTAGAGGAAATCCCTGCTCTGAGCGATTAAATAACCAAATGACTATTGGAATAAATCAGGCTGGTCAGGATGATGAAAAAGAGAGAATAGAAAATTCAGGAGAAAACATAAAGAAAATTTTTTGGCAAACTTCTATTAATGAACAGAGACCAAAATTAACGATAAAAATAAATGGTGTTTTGTTGTCTGGTCTGGTAGACACAGGTGCGGACATTACCATAATTGCACCAGAATTTTGGCATCCAGCTTGGCCTCTTCAGGAGGTAAACGTTCAACTGTTAGGAATTGGGACATTATCTGGAGTGAAACAGAGTGCAAGATGGCTGGAATGTATAGGTCCAGAAGGACAGAGAGGAAAATTAAAACCATATGTCGCTAACATAGCTATGAACCTGTGGGGTCGAGACTTGTTGCAACAATGGAATACTCAGATTAAAATCCCTCCAATCTCAGAAACAAATCATAAACTAGCACATGTTTCTGAGAGAAATATTAGAAGGCATTATTTTGAGTGGTCACCAGCCATCCATATTATACAGGAACAGGGCACAACAACTGATAATCTTCCAAAAATACCAACAGCTCTACCTTTAAAATGGTTAACAGACAAGCCTGTATGGGTTCAGCAATGGCCTTTAACAACAGAGAAACTCCAGGCTTTAGAAGAGCTGGTAGAAGAACAGTTAAATGCTCAGCATATTGAACAGTCAACCAGCCCTTGGAATTCTCCTGTATTTGTTATTAAAAAGAAATCTGGTAAATGGAGAATGGTAACAGACCTTAGAGCAATTAACAAAGTAATTCAGCCGATGGGCTCTCTACAATCTGGAATTCCTTTGCCTACTCTGTTACCAAAAGGATGGCCTCTCATAGTTATTGATTTAAAAGACTGTTTCTTTTCAATACCCTTACAAGAAAAGGACAAAGAAAGATTTGCTTTCACAGTGCCTACTTATAATAATTCTCAACCGGTTAAAAGATTTCAATGGAGGGTCCTCCCACAGGGAATGTTAAATAGCCCAACTCTGTGCCAATATTTTGTACAACAGCCATTGGAAGTGATACGTAAAAAATTTCCTAAATCTATAATTTATCATTATATGGATGATATTTTACTAGCTGACTCAAATGCAGATACTTTAGAAAGAATGTTTGAAGAAGTAAAGAAAATTTTGCCTTGCTGGGGATTACAAATTGCTCCTGAAAAAATACAAAGAGGAGATTCTATTAATTATTTAGGATATAAAATAGAGCTACAAAAAATTAGACCCCAAAAGGTGCAAATTAGGAGAGATAGACTACAGACTCTTAATGACTTTCAAAGATTATTTGGAGATATTTCTCATCTACGAACTATTGTTGGGGTAAAAAATGATGAACTGACTAATTTGTTCAAAACCTTAGAAGGTGACAAGGACTTAAATAGTCCAAGAGAATTATCACCTGAAGCTGAGAAAGAATTGGCCTTGGTAGAAAAGAAAGTACATGAAGGGCACGTGGATCGTATTGATCCAAAGCTGGATTGCATTTTGGTTATTTTACCCTCTAGGCATTCCCCTACTGGAATATTAATGCAGAGGGAAGATATTATATTGGAATGGATATTTTTACCAAATAAACCAAATAAAAAATTAAAAACTTATGGGGAAAAAATCTCTGACTTGATTTGGAAAGGAAAATTGAGACTTCGTCAATTAGCAGGAATAGACCCAGCAGAAATTGTCGTACCTTTAACTAAGGAGGACATTGAAAAATTATGGACAGAAAGTGAACCTTGGCAAAGAGCTTGCAGTAATTTTTTGGGAGAAATTAACAGCAAATATCCCAAAAGCAACAGAATTGATTTTATAAAGAGAGCTGATTGGATCTTGCCTCGAATTGTACGGCAAAAACCCATATCTGGAGTTCGTACATTTTATACAGATGCCAACAAACAAGGAAAGGCAGGTTACAAATCAGAAAATTTAAGTAAAGTGGTACAAAGTCCTTATAATTCAGTGCAAAAATCAGAATTGTATGCTATTCTGTTGGTATTAATGGATTTTTCAGAACCTCTCAACATAGTAACTGACTCTCAGTATGCTGAAAGAGTGGTATTACATATTGAGACTGCAGAATTTATCCCTGATGCTTCAGAATTAACTTCACTATTTATTCAATTACAAGATACAATCAGGAAAAGGAGTCATCCTTTATATATAACTCACATCCGATCTCATACTGGTTTGCCAGGCCCTTTAGCACAAGGCAATGATGAGATTGATAAATTATTGGTAGGAAATGTGCTGGAGGCCTCAGAATTTCATAAAAAACATCATGTCAATAGTAAAGGTTTAAAAAAGGATTTTTCCATAACCTGGCAACAAGCCAAAGAAATAGTAAAGAAATGTCCTACTTGTTCTTTCTATAATCAAACGCCATTGCCAGCAGGATGTAACCCAAAGGGTACTCAGAGGAATGAAATCTGGCAGATGGACGTGTTTCACTTTGCAGAATTTGGAAAATTGAAATATGTACACCACACCATTGATACTTATTCAGGATTTCAATGGGCAACTGCTTTGAGTTCTGAAAAAGCTGATTCTGTAATCACTCATTTGCTAGAAGTTATGGCCATCATGGGTATACCTGCACAAATCAAAACTGACAATGCTCCATCATATGTCTCTGTTAAAATGAAACAGTTTTTTGATTATTACAAAATAAAGCATATTACAGGTATACCACATAACCCTACAGGTCAAGCAGTTATAGAAAGATCAAACAGAACTCTAAAGGATATGCTAAATAAACAGAAAGGAGTAACAAAAACCCCCAGAAATAGACTGCATAATGCTCTATTAACTTTGAATTTTCTGAATGCCAATGAGAAAGGAACAACAGCTGCAGAGAGACATTGGGTAATAGAAAAAACTACAGAATTAAATCAGCCTATATACTTTAAGGATGTGCTGACCTCAGAATGGAAACCAGGGTATGTATTACGTTGGGGACGAGGTTTTGCTTTTGTTTCTATAGGAGAAGATAAGCTGTGGGTACCATCAAAATTGATAAAGGTTCGATTTGAACAAGAGAAACCTCTTAATTAGAGGAGGTGATAGTTCATCAACCAGCATGAACATCCAATTTAAACTAACTTGTACCTGTAACACATGTCTTTTCATTTAATCAGATAATAACTTGCCAAAAAGGAACATCCCCAAAATTAGTCTTGGGGGAAGGTTTTTGTTTTTGTCTTTTAGGAGAATGAAGGTTAAGGAATCTGAAGGACACAAGACAAATGAGACAACTGAAGAAAAGGGACAAATCATCTATCCCAGGAAACAGAGTATATTGGAGTATATGACATATGGGTATATATTATCTAAAAAATTTTATGTCTTCTTAAATGTTTGTTTCTGCTTTTCTCTAAAGATTTAACACTATTGGTTTTCTAAATAGTCCCAGTTCAATTAAAATTTAAAGCTGACTTTGGAGTTGGAGAATGGCTCTCTCCTTCTTTAAACTCAAGCATGTTGTTAAAATGAAAATACAAACTCCCTGTATCATGACAGAATAAAAGAGCCATTTTCTGCTATGGGACAGGACAAAAGCCAAATTAATTAAGGGACTATTCTATTACTAATCTCAACTCTTTGATTCTATTCTGATTCTTTAAACTTTTCTTAAAGTATAAATTTTATATCAAAATTTACAAGATTAATATATATATACATTTTAAACTTTGTTAAGATATGAATGGTCATATAGAGTACTAACTAATTCTAGAAAAAAGGCTTCAGTTAGCTGCATATATATGTCTTTGTGTTCGAGTCTCTTATCAGTTTTCTGCAGGAAATCACGGCCAGGCTTAACATCAACTGAAGTCTCCGGAAAGAAGATGGGGCCCCACAACAATAACAACAACAACAATTCCACGTGGACAATAATAATATCACTAAACTGACAAACATCATCTACAGATCAGCTTTGAACTACAAGGTGCTCAGAGAAATTTTGAGATGACTAGCTGAGATGATCCAGTCTCAAAGACTACTTGAATAAGAACTTGAGATAAACCCTGAACTTTGGCTTTATACACAGACTGGATAATAATGAAGGATATAGTTACCTTTCCTAGAATTTGACAATTAACCTAAATTTTTCTTTCAGGATAAAGATAACTTCGCCCATACCCAGCAGGAAGCAATTTTAAGAATATGACACCCACATTGCCAAAGAAGTGGTGTGGGGCGGGTGGTTTTTTGGTTCTTTTAATGGGTTTTGGGTCTGGGATAATTTTCATTGTTTAGGGGGGTTGGTTACAAGTTGTCAAGGGTTAGGAAAAAGGCTAAGCAAAGGAGATTAGATTTAAGGTTCTTGTTTTTTAAAAAAAAAGAAAAAGAAAAAGAAAAAAAGAAAGAAAGAAAAGAAAAGAAAAAGACAATTACTAGTTTTAAATACTTTACATTATTACCAACTATTAGGATATAAAGAAATGAAAGTTAGTAATTAGACATTACAATAGAAATTGTAGTCATATTAGATATGTTTTAAAAATTGAGCAGATATATTTTAGACAGGTCATCTTCAAACCCTTCAGAAATCTACCGAATATGGCATTTAAAATATTTTAATAACTTAGAAATTTTTCTTTTTTGAGACATGTCAGCTCCTGGCAGTACCAATCTACTTCAGAGAAAATATGGGCATTGAAGAAACTGCATATGGAGTTAATTTTCATTGTGGCAAAAGTTAGCCACTGGACAACAAAGTATCCTCAAATCAACAGGACAAAATGGACAGACAGAACACGAAACAAAGGACTACCGATTCCTGCCAAAACAAGTATGGTTATGGCTTTATCAGAAGGCATCTTCTGAGGCCAGGACAATATGGCACCATCCCTGAAGTGGCCTTCACAATCTGGAAAAGGTACAGTGCCCTTTTCTTTGAAGGCAGCTGAACAGGCAGTGGGCCGATGGCTTCTGTTGTGCAATGGAACAGCAACTGAAAGCTCACGCCTCTCAATAGTAGACTGGCATTTAATAGAGGGATGTGGAGAAGGGGATGCCGAGATGAAGCCATATATACACAGCCAAGAAGAATGGACAGCTGAATTCAAAAACCATCAACAATTTCCAGAATTTAAAATCCTGAATCATGACATGACACTAGTGGAATTCAGGTGTTTCTGGTACATGGACTGCTCTCACCCAGTGTGAGGTTGAACTGTTGACCTTGTGTACAACCTACTTCACAAATGAGTCTGTCAGATACGCTAAGCCTATAGGCTGAAGATGATGCCCCAACACTGTGGAGAAACCTCAGGTGACTGTCCAGGCAGCTGGCTGTTTCTGTCAACTCACAAAATTTTTGGAAGTTGCTTTTGTGCACTTCCTGTTTTTATTTTTGTTAGCTAATATTATTTCCTTCTTGGGTCTCTGAGGGAGTTGAAGATTAGTTAGTTATAGTTGAAGATTAATTAGGATAGAAAGTGAATTAGATACATTTTGGACTTACTAAAATAGGATAGATAAGGGAATTATTTTCTCTGATTTGTCAAATACAAATGGACTAGACATCGTTTAGGTATTTGTTACTTGTATATATTGTATATAGTTATTGTACTTTTGTATATAGTTTTTCTTTTGTTAGTTATAACCTTTTGCCTTTTTTCTTTTTATTAAAATAGAAAAGGGGAAATGTGGTGATATTTTATTTGTACTGAAATGTTATTTTAAATTTATGTTAAGAAATAAAGTTGCCCTGGGGTCAGAGCTATTAGAGCCATAGTGAGAGCGTGGTGGTTAGAAGAGCTAGGTAGATTTCTGTGTGTTCAGGGATACAGCCAGTATTGGAGACATACGCCTTTAAGACCTGGAGGGCGGTACTTACAGGCAGTGATGAGGCAGTCATGTGGTTGGGTTTACAACCAATGAGAAGGCAGAACAGAAAGATTATTTAAACAGGGACACAGGAAGTACCTCCCTCTCTCTGGGGGAAGCTAGGAGCACTGCAGGAGGTAAGATTTTATCTCTGAGCTCTGACCTCTCGGCTTTTCTCTTTTACCTTGGCTCTGTGTTTCTTATTTTAATAATACGATTGGTTACATCTACAAAAGAAATTAAAGAAATAAAAGAATAAACTGCTTGTTTTCAATGAAAATAGAAAGGGAACATTCCTGTCATAGTGCTTGCTAGACTGAAAACATGACAGGGTTCCATATTTTCAGATTCTCCAACCAATAAAAGATGCAAAAGAAAAAGTGAGTCAGGTAAGGATAAAACCTAATATGCTTCCAGATAAAATGTTTTTTTTTTCAGGGTAATTCATTTTGTTTGTTTATTTTGATAAGAACTCAAAATATTGTGTTTAAAGCTAGTAGGCCTTCCTAGGTAGATCATGGATGCAAAAATTTTGAACATATTTTAGAATTTGTGTAGCTGGTTAGATCTCGGTTTTGTATTCTGTGTTGACAATGCTCCTCTCAGGACACTGAGGGCATTCGGAGTGTTATCTACAGAACATCTCAGCACCCTAGAAGGAACGCCCCCACCCACCAAGCCCCCACCCTCCATTCTGGATTCCTTTCAGCTCATGAGCTCTGCTAAGTTGCTTTCTCATGCTATCGATTTTTCATTTTCTGGATATTGTTTATAAACAGAACTGGGCAGTCTGGGCCCTTGGTGTTTGCTTTCTGTGGCCACAATACTTACAAGGATCACCCTTGTTTCACCATTTGTCAGCAGTTCATTGTTTTTGGTAATCCCTGACTTTGGCTCTCAGGACAATGCTGGAAGAAAATGGTGGAAATGGATTATAACATTGGTTTGGGTAAAGATTGCTTGGATAAGACTACAAAAGCACAGACAACAGAAGCAAAACTAGACCAACCGGATTAAGCTGAACCCAACTTTCTGCACAGCAAAGGAAACAATCACAAGAGTGAAGAGACAAGTACAGAATGAGAAAACCCCTTTCAACCGTGTATCTGACATCGGGCTAATATCCAGAATCTACAAAGAAGTCAAACTAGTCATTGAAGAAAGCACAAGTAATCCAAATTTAAAACTGACAAAGACATTTCTCAAAAAAGAACATAGAAATCATGAACAAGTATAAAACAGGAAAAAATGCTACTATTAGGAAATAGAAAGCAAAAAACATGATCACATATAATGTCATAGTTTCCAGTGTGTCAAAAACCATGAAAGCGAACAAGTGCTGGTGAGAATGTGAGGAAAAGGAAGAACACACTGTTGGTTGGAACATCAATTATTGCAATGTTCCAGAAAATATAGAATGGCCAAGTAGCATAGTGACCCTTCTACTGTACATATGGGGGAAATACAATCAGTGTATTGAGATCTACACTGCCACATTTATTGTAGCACTATTCACAATATCCAAGATATGGCAACATAGGTACCCAGAGATACCTGAGTAGATTAAAAAAGATATGCTGTATATGTCTAACAGACAAGAATTCAGCCACAAAGAACAATGGAATTTATCTTTTGCAACAACATAGACAAATCTAAAAGATATCATGTTAAGTGAAAGCAGCCAGACACAGAAATTTAAGTACTGAATGGTGTGATTTGTTTGCAGAATCTATAGCTGCTCTCATAGAAAAGAGGGTAGAATGGTGATTACAAGAGGCTGGAGGATAGGGGGGAGGTCACCAGATAGGATAATATGTTTTAATGTTTTAAACTGATAGGGGTAATAACTTCCATTGCTCTGCTGCACAGTGGAACGATGATAGTTAACAACAACAATGTACCCTTATTCTAAAACAACTAGAAGAAAAGAGTGTAAATATTATTACTACAAAATGACAAATATCTGAAATGAAATGATTGACATACTAACTACTCTAATTTTATCAGTATCTATGCACTATCCACATATTTATATAATAGTGAAATGTCATATTGCATGTCATAAACATGTGCAATTATTATTGACCTAGTAAAGTAAGTCTTAAACAACAACAAAAAATTGTCTGTGGCAGAAACTTAGACTTCCAAGAATCTCAATATGTTTTCCCATAGTCTCTTGACTCTAAATTCAAAGAAGAGAGAAAATCTTTGGAATTTTCATTGCTTTTGTCATTTGTTTGATGGTTTAGACTATGATTTGACATCATGGAAGTCCATCATGTTTTTAAAGAAATTATAACATGTTGTACAAAAGGAATGGAATCTGCTCAAAACTTAAAGATGCTTGGGGGTGCCACACTCTGACAGGCAGGAAGTGAACACAAAGTTTCCTAATTGCAAACATGGAACTTCTATTTTTTTTAAACAACAATGAAGATTGATGCAGAGGTAAGAACAAAAAGTCCAGAATGGCATTGAAACACAGTGACGACTACTGTCAGTAGGAATGTGCCTTGGTTATGGAAGCAAACACATTAGCAGAAGTGTGTGGCAGAGCTCCTCAAGCCTTAACTTGTCCGGGAAGCAGGGAACTGGATCTGAAGCAAGGATAACTCTCACCTCTAAAGACTTGCTTTCAGCTTGGCCCAAACTCCAATATACAGCCACCCACTGGGCGCAAGCATTCAAAGTATGAGCCTATAGGAGACAGTTCAGACCTGAACCATAGCAATGGCTATTCCATTGAAGAATGCAGAACAACACAACAACTCAAGAGGAAATTAGGCATGGAGCTTGTGTTTAACGTTGATATAGCAGTGGAATTGATCTGACCTTGTGCAGGCTTATTCCAATCTGCCTGTGGACATTATCCAAAGAATAAGTAGAAACACATGTCATCGTATACCTTTGGCATAAACTAATGGGTTATACATCAGATGGTTTTTCTATGGAAGAGGGTCTTGACATCATAGTGAAAGGGAGAGGTTCAGCATTTCCACAGGTGAGCACATCTTCAGATTGAGATATGAACTACCACCATATGTATGTGTATCAATAAGTTTTATATTTAGCAAGTGCTTCCCTTCTTCCCTCAGACAGAGAGGTTTATTTCCCAAAGCAAGCACCCTTTATTTAAAGACTTCAATAATTGGTCCAAAGCCTAGAGGACTCATCTGCTCAGCAGAACTCATGACCTGCTTTGTATTTTCCAGTGAGGCTGAGTCTCTGTCCATCTCCGATTGAGAAGTTTCCTGATAAATGAAATCATGAAGACCTTAGTCCGCACATAGGCATTACTGTAAGGTAGGGCAAGAGTAATCCATCCCAGTAGACAGCAGCCTTCAGATGACATTTGAAGTGAGCAGTGGACAGAAATAGGGAGACAATAATTGCAGACTTGCCCTTTTTGGTATTTTAACATAATTATGTGTATATGCTTGTCTGTCTAGACACCCTGTGAACTACTTAAGAAAACCTCCATTTTAGTTTGTTTTGGACCATAGTGTGTATATATCATAAGGAACTACCAAGTAATTGCATTAAATTACTTTGTAAATCAGCTGATGGGCATTAATGTTTAAGGTGTGTACTTGGGAGTCATGCTGTTTGGGTTCAAATCTCTGCTGTGCCTAGTTATAAATGTGTGTTTTGAGACCAGTTACTTAATATATCTGGGATCTTTATTTCTTCTGTTTCAAATGAAAGTCAAGAATTCATTTCCTGGGCTTTGAATGAATTAATAAGTAGAAATTACTTAGAAAATGACTGGCGTGGGGATGGAGAGATGGCTCAGCAGTTAAGGGCATATGCTCTTACAGAGGACCCGAGTTTATTCCCCGTATTGCGGAGTTTCATAACCAACTCTAACTCCAGCTCCAGGGGATCCTCTGGTCTCTGCTGGCTTCCACATACATACTCACAAAGATACAGATATACAGAGAGACAGAGAAACAGAGAGAAAGAGAGAGGGGAGGAGGGGGGAGGAGGAGAAGTGGGGAGGAGGAGGAGTGGGGAGGAGGAGGAGGAGGAAGAGGAGGAGGAGGAGGAGGAGGAGGAGGAGGAGGAGCAGCAGCAGCAGCAGCCCTATAAAGTGTTAGCTATAATTAATAATGTTAAAGCAAACCTGGCCAACAAGATGGCTTAACCAGTGAAAGCCCCTGCCATCATGTCTGGAAAATCTGAGTTAAATGTCTGGAAATCACATGGCAGAAAAAGAGGACCAATTCCTTCAAGTTTCCTCTTATCTCCACATGAGTCCTATGGAATTTGTGTACCAATACACATACTATAACTAGATAAATAGCAGACATGTTTCAATTTAGAATGTAGCACTAATGTACATATGCAACAAACTGTGAAGTGAGCAGAGCAATATTGATCCTCTAACTAAATGTTTGCATATATTTTTCCTAAAATAATCATGTAAACACAAATATAATGCAGGTAATAATTTTACTTTGGGGGTATATAAAAAGTACTTCAGTTCTGTTAGGAAGTCATCAACACAACAGCTACCATCATAGCTTTGTTAAGAAGATCCCACCCATAGCCAAAGACCTAGCATCGTTTGATTGTTGATCCATGAGGGAATGTCAGTTTTTGTCAACGAAATGACATGTGGTATATTGTCCATACTCCATAGTAGGCCCTATGTCCAGGAATAGTCATCCAACACAAACTAGATTCCATGGGCTTTGTTTTATGTATTTAATGTTTGCCCCTGTCCAGTTTGCCATGTCCGCTGGTGTCATTCTTGTTCGGCTCACATGTGGCAGGCATATTGGTGAGACTTCACAGGTTTAGCTGCTGATGTCATTAAGAGACAATTTAACAAGGAACCATTGTCTGCAGATTCTTACAAACTTTCTGCCCCTCTTCTTCAGTGTTCCCTAAGCCTTAGGTGACAGAGTATTTTGTAGACTTCTCCTTTGGATCTGGGCTCCACCGCTCTGTATTTTATTTGGTTATGGTTTTCTGTTGTCATTTCTGTCTGTTGGAAAGAGAAGTTTTGCTGTTGAGGGCTGAAGACTACGCTGATATGTGTGTATAAGGGCAAATGTGGATAGAACTCTATATGAGGTATTGGAGGTAACTGAGTAAAGCTGGGAGCAAGAGAGGTGGTCCTCTCCAGGAACAGCACACCAATTAGATTGTACTGTGTCAGAGTCAGCCTTGAAAACATCCATACAAGTAACATCATGTGGACTCAACAGGTTACATTTAGAAACATATATGTACATACAAATGCCTATAGGTATAAGCAATACAATTAATTAAAAAAGAGGCCATAAATTTGAAGGAGAGGAAGGAAGTGTGAATGGGAGGACTTGGATAGAGAAAAGGAAAGGGAGAAATGTAATTAAACTACAATCCCCCAAATTAGCAAAGAATAAACTGAAAGAAATTTTGTGGGGAGAGAGAAAACATGAAGTGGAATGAGTAGGGAGCTGAAGGAGGCCTAGAAGAAGAATGAATATGATGAAAATGTGTTGTACGAAACTATCAAAATAGAAATTAAAAAATTCTTTAAGAAGGATACGATAATACAACTTAGAGAAATAATTTACATTTTGCACAAAATACTTTAAAATGCATTGTGACTTACGCTGTTTAGATCTGCATTAAATTCATATTGATAGTATCTTTCCAGATATTTGTGTTCTGTTATTTAATTCTTCTTTATCAGTCACTTGGGCAGCTAAGCATAAAAGTATTTCCAACAAGGAGAGTCAAAGGCTACGCATGCTTCCCTTTCCACGCATGCCTGGTTAAAACAGTCTTCTATGTAACATATGCCCATAAACTTCTCTTCATGTCTATAGGGAGTTAAAAAGTAGTGATTCAGACATGGCTAGAATCAAAATCAAGTTTTTAAAAAATACTATCTAGCAATCAAAATAAAACTTGGAGCATTAGCTTGGAGTGCTGACTTACAAATTATTAATCATTTATTAAGCCAAAGAAGTGGACAGTCAGACAAACAAGGATAAACCCACAGACTTGTTGTAGTGGAAGGAAATTCTGCCAGTCAGTTGCCGGTGGCTTTGCTGTGAAATGCTCTGAACCAGTACAATGGAGATGACAGAATCCATGGATCATCTACAGCTTCACTGTCTTTAAAAAAGGTGGGCAGAGCTTGGGCATTGACAAAAAGGGGGAAGGAGTTATTTTTATAATAGCAGATAATAGCTTGAAATCCAAGAGTTGCTAGACAAATGCTGAGAACTAAAGCCATCTTGCTTTAATGTGAGAATCAGCGCATCTTTAAACCTTTGACAGAAAAAGAACTCTTGGGGCTTCTTTGTATATCCTATCTTCTTTTGTTTGCTCACTGAATCGCAGTATTATCTTTTTATTATTTTATGTATCACATCAATACTATAGTTCATATTTACCAGTAATTTTTATATCTTTCCTCCAAAGATGTAAAGACAGGCTGCCAGCAGAGGCCCACTTTTGGATGAGGGCTACACTTGATTCCTACCACTCCTGGGCTATTCTGTGTACCTGATCCTCTCTAGCAGATTCCTCTGTGAGTGTTGTGGTTTTTTGTATGCTTCTGAGATATTTTCATGCTTCAGATATCCACATAATGTTTTCCTCTAAAGTAATTAAATCACCTTCTAAGTTGGAAAAGTGATAATACAATTCTTCAGTGTTTTGAACACACTGATCTAGATTTTTCTATCTTAAATCAACTAAAGTACATGCATTTAGGATCATCAAGATCCTAATGCACCATTAGGCAGAAAATCCCATGGCTGAGTGGGCAAGGGCTGTGCTTCCTCATTGCATCTTTCCATAGTTACTTCAATAGTATCACAAACTCTAACTTCTAATATATGATTTATCTATCTATCTATCTATCTATCTATCTATCTATCTATCTATCTATCTATCTATTTATTTATTTATTTAGTGTGTGTGTAGATGTCCATGGAGTTCAGAAGAATTCCCTGGAGCTGGAGCTTGTGGTTGTGATACACTTTATGTGAGTACTAGGAACAGAACTCTGGTTCTTTTCCAAAGTAGCAAAGTTCTTAATAGCTAGACATCACACCGGCTCCCTTTATGTATTTATCTGTGTGAGTACAGGCGTGTGTGTGTGTGTGTGTGTGTGTGTGTGTGTGTGTGTGTGTGTGTATTTCAAGCACATATATGCAGAGTCAGAGGACTGTTTTCAAGAATTAGTTTTCCCTTCACCTTAAACTGGGGCTTAGGTTCAGGTCTTAAAGTTTTTGAGGCAAGCCCTCTTACCCCCTGAGCCATATTGCTGACTCTTTTAATTTGTTTTTATGAATGAATTTTATTTAAGAAGTAACTGCCTCCTCATTTTTAATATGTCTCATTGCTAGTATGTTTGAAGTAATTTTCATAGCAGGCAAAAAATGTATTAAAAGACAAAGGAGAAACACCATTGTTTAAAAATATCGGTGGTAGGAATGTTCCCACTGTCTTTAGTTCTAGTTTTCTCACCAGTTTGTAAACCACAGAAGAGTGTCACAAACTCTTACAGTACCTGAGAGGTTGTGAGGTGAGGGGTGTACATACACATATGTCTGCTGTGGGATGTTAATGTATGTCCTGTGGGAGCCCTTCTTGGGTTCCTTATGGCGTTACCCAGCAGGTTTGCATAGAGGATGATTAGGACCATGGGCCTGAGTGCAGGTGTCTGAGATGGTCTGCACTTGGCTGTACTGGGGGATGGTCTGTATGTCACGTTGCTCTGATTGGTCAATAAATAAAACCTGATTGGTCGTGGCTAGGCAGGAAGTATAGGCGGGACTAACAGAGGAGAAATAAAAGAACAGGAAGGCAGAAGGAGACGCTGCCAGCCACTGCCAGGACAAGCAGCATGTGAAGATGCTGGTAAGCTACGAGCCACGTGGCAAGGTATAGATTTGTAGAAATGCATTACTTTAAGATATAAGAACAGTTAACAAGAAGCCTGCCACGGCCATACAGTTTGTAAGCAATATAAGTCTCTGTGTTTACTTGGTTGGGTCTGAGTGGCTGTGGGACTGGCGGGTGACAGAGATTTGTCCTGACCGTGGGCAAGGCCGGAAAACTCTAGCTACATATGTCTCTCAGTTTTATTCATGTTTGGTACATTTGGAGAAAAAAATTGAGTAAAATGACTTCTAGTATGGTTTTGTTTATCATCAAGTCTAGGCACATTCAACAGTCATCGGATTTTGGTCTTGACTGACAACCTTCCTGTTGATTAGAAAAGGTCTATGTGGTCGGGCAGTATTACTGTGGTTGTTGTGTTATTTTAATGACTGTTTCAGAAAGTAAGTATCAGAAAGGGCAAGGTTAGGCCTAGTTGTATGCACCTGTGATCCTAACACTTGGGATTTGTGTAGAGTCAGAAGAATTAAGAGTTCAAGGTCATCCTTGGTATGTAGCAAGTTCCAGGCCAGACTGGGATACATGGGACTTTGTCTCAAAGAAAACAAGACAGAAAAGAAAAAAAAAACCCAAACATTCAAAACAAGAAATTAACCTAAGTTTTCTTTCTATATTATGCAAGATAGGAATCATCATGAGGATAGTTTAATTGTAGAGGAAAGACTATTCCAAAAGCTTTAAAATTTATAAAAATTTGATCTTAGCTTATGCACTACTGTTCTACCATGCTATCACTACTGCCCATACACAATAGTGAAATCCATGAAAATGAGGGAGCTTCCTGTATTTTTATCAGAAAGCTGGGCCTCTGTCTCTTGCTTAGCCACATAATAATGCTCATGTATTGACAGTAATCTCAGTGTACATAAGTGATTTTGCATCTGGCCTATCGCATTGCTCCTGAGAATGCACATTTTACATGGACATGTATTATTTAATAGTTGTTATTCCATGGAAGAGACTCACCTCTTTCAGAGATAAAAAGAGTTCAGAGAAGAGGTCACACCAAAATGGTTTATGCATTAATGATGGCCCTTTACCATCTTCATTTAGATTGTTTGTGAAATGTTTAGGGAGGGAGGTGTAATGGACTCACTAGTTAATTAACAGACAAATCTAATGTGCTCTTGGCAGCCTCGTCAGTAGGTCAGGTCAGAAGGAAATTACTCATCTTTGTAAGGCAGTGACAAAGTTCTCAGACTCTGGTGCAAGTGTTAGGGCTACCTATGGAAACATGAAATGCAAGTTATTGGAGTTAGTTTGATTCATATGCTATACCTCCCTATTTTTGCAGAGATGCACCAGTATGCAGTGTGTGCACGAAGTCTTTTGGTCAAATGGAGATCACGAGCATAATTTGATCCATATAGCGTTTCCAGATCAGAAGTTATAGCAACACATGGGGCATCACAAAACAGGAACTTCATTTACCAGCTATAGCCAGAGGACAAGCTTGTAATATAGCTTCCGGTTTGTCAGGTTTTTTCTTTACAGGATTTTAGCTATGTTTGCTTCAGTTTTGAGTTATTGTCAATTTGCATATTGCTCCTTCCTGCAATGCCACGAAGATAAAGCTGATAAGCATGAGAAGTGACAACGGGAAAAATTAGAAGCCATCGGAACTGCACTTAGAGGTGTGAGTGAAAATATTTACAGGAGATAGATAGTTATTCTAGTAGTCTGTAAATTACATTAACATAATGGAAGAGGGATATGTTTATGCACGTGTGTGTGTGTGTGTGTGTGTGTGTGTGTGTGTCTGTGTCTGTGTGAATGATTTTGATTTGCTCACAGTTGGTTAAAGATAGATTGGCAGTAACAGCTGCCACCAAGTGTCAACAATCAAGTACAATGAAGTGTGGCTCCCCCACCCCCGCGACTGTTTTCCATTCAAATGAGTTATGAGTTCTCACTGTGCAGAATCACTCTTATTTAAAAAAAAAAATCAGAAGTTGAGTTGTGAGAATTGGGGAATATCCACCTGGCAGGGAAATTTTCATGCTTTGAAAAAAAGTGGAAAAATAGATTACGTTAGATCAATCAAAGTCACTGGAAACTGTTAAATCAGAGGGGGGAAGAAACAGTGAGAAATAACCCCCAAAACACTCCAGATGAACCCATTAATGAGGACAAGTGTCGATTTTTCTTGGCTCAAGGACTCTGCTTCAGTGGGTTAGAACACCAAGTGCCCCATCAGAAATGCACAGAGGTAACTACAGAGAGCACGGGGCCCACTCAAGCCCCAACATCAAAGCCCCTCAGAGAAAAAGAGACTCCGTTACTTGTAGCTTAATCCAACATTACACACTTCTTTCAAACATCAAAAATGCTGCTCAGCCTTGGATGGCGGGGCATTCTCACTACTAATCCAGCCTTAATTATAAAAATTTTATACTCCCTTAGTTCCCTGCCCCCTGTATCACCAAGTGCCTGCTGGGAGGGAGAGGTATAGAGAAGAGAAAGGAAATTAAGGTCTACTGCATGGAAAAGGGGAATCTCTCTTCACTTAGTGGTCATAGATAGCTAGTGTGTTCTAGCAACATCAGTACATAAAGAATCTTCCATGGAGTTGCTAATAGAACGTTAAAGTGTCCCCAAGTTTTACAGAAATATTATTCCCCTTTCTTTAACTCTCTCTAATGCTGTGCAACTTCTGAGCTCTCTGAGGAATCTTAAGTAGGAGTGAGACCCCCACACCACTTCGGGCTACTTGTCTCAAAAGATAAAGGCTATATATTTCTTTTCAACTAGGTCTTACCCACAAACATTGATTTGTGAGCTTTCTGTGCCCTTGGGTCTGAAAGTGCATGCTGTCTGTGCCTAGGTCCTTGAACTTGAATGATGTCAGGCTATGGAGTTAAATAAATTGCCCCAAGTGCAAAGTAAATGAATTAGTCCGAGAAATTCTCATGAATATCCTAAGTTTCTGGCTTCTTACCTTTTCCTAATGATGACCATAGCTTGTTCTTTCTCTTCCAATAACACCCCTAAATGTTTGTGGACAATTAACATGTCTCTCCTGTGTTTCTCCTCTAGTTCAAACATGTCCAGCCCTCACACGTCTGCCTTATTTCCAAACCTCTTATCAGTTCACTTGCTTGCCTTTGAATTTACTCCAATTTGCCTTTCTTTTCAAACACATGATAGCACCAGCAGAGTACAGCATTCAGCAGCTTAGATGAGTGATTGAAGCCAGTAAAAGTGAATCCTGTCTTCTTGCATTCTTCATAGATCAATTATAGATTAATACATGCAGATGTATTAAGTTTTTTGTCTTTATTGGAAATAGACTTTTTTTTTAGCTATGCTAAATTTATTACTATCACTCTGTGGCAGCAGAAACCTCAGTAGTGCTAACCACCCTGTTGTCCTCATGTGAACAACCGCAGACCCTGTCACATAACTATTTGTGTGAGATTGCTGGATTTCCCCCTGTGCATTAAAGTTATTCTTTATTGGTCCCTCTCTTCAGCAATAACTGTAGCTGCATTTTTGGTTGCTCGTGAGCATATTTAATAATATTTGGTGATGGTTGGATTGTGTTTCCACTTTAAAACCCTGTCAATGGATCATATGTTGGAAAAGGCAATTATACAATGTAGATTTCCTTCAAACTTGACATTAGTCCCTTAGCAATGATCCTGGTGCCCGAAAGATCAGAAACAATAGGCTATCCATCTTTGAGTCGTTTCCTCTAATCCGCATAGCTCTGGTTTCTCTATGAATGTCACCCCCTGCTTTTGAAGAGAGGACAGGTGTTAAGTGACAGCTGTGCTAGGTCTCGTTGGCAACCTCCCAGCGATGAAGATTCCCCAAGTCCCCTCTCCCTCGCTGGATCCCCAAGTATCACTTCCTACACAGACCTTAGACAGGCCAAAGTTGCAGGGGAAAAAAATCTCTAACACAAATTATAAGTTATCAACAAGTCCTATTTGTTTGGCAATTTATTAGAGAGCAGACTGCGACTTTCAATATGCATTCTCCATGGAAAGTGCTATGTTTTTCAAATGTGTTCATGTGCATTATCAAAGACACCGAGACTTTCATAAGTAAAGCAATGTCATTATATCACTTATTCTCATAGAAGTTCATTCTATTCCAAATTAGATTGGACTTTGGAAAATAAGACTCCTCTATAGTAAAAATAGTAATACCTAACATTATTTTAGAATTATATTACTATACGAGAATAAATGAGTTGACTATTATTAGGGTTTTTGTAAGAAAACTGTATTTCATGTAACACATTTGTCATAAATGTTATGTAAATACTACATAAGAGATAGCTTATTCTCTGCCGATATATGATGGTTCAGCTAAACAGTGATCAAATAAGCCCATTAATTCTTGTTAACTCTTCCAGCAACATATTCCTAATAGCGGAAAGGTTTTAATCAGTAGGGTTCTGTGGTATCTAATTATAAATATGGAATTATTTTGAAATCTTGTGTTTATACATATTTGAGTTCTATTGCATTGGATGTCTGTGGTTGTTTTCAGATGAAAAAAATCATGCTTATCCTTCAATACCAATTAAGTTCTCACACTTAATTGGTATCACACAATACCAATTAAGATACACACACACACACACATACACACACACACATATATAATTGTGACTCTGATAAGATGAATCTCCTATCTTGAGTTTACAGGATGCAATGCATTTACTTCTTACTGGTTTCTCGGGACTCCTATCACAGTATCTAAGCTGTTTTGTGGGTAAGAAGGACCTACAGGGCCCAGAATAGTGACTGACACAGGGAGCTGCTAAACAGATATTTGGTGGAAGGATAACAAACGCATTTGGCTCCCTGTGATTCTTCCACAGGAATTTCCAAAAACTCCAGAGAGAGGAGTAGAGATTCCTAGGAAGAGAGGAATTTTAGAGCAGCACTTCCTGGTTGATATTTCTGTCTTTCCCTGGCAATGGCTCCGCCATCTGACCCTCCTGAAGAAGTGAGCTCACCACTTATTCAGGTGCTCTACTTCAGGTACTGCTCCCACAGCCCAGATGTGTTGCTTGTTTTCCTCTTTTACTGAGAGCGAGCGAGCGAGTGAGCGAACAAGCGAGAGCGAGACAGAGAGAGGCAGAGACAAAGAGGGAGAGACACACAGAGAGAGACAAAAAGGAAGACAGAGAGGGGGAAGAGAGAGGGAGGGAGGGATAGAGAGGGTGAGAAAGAAACAGAGAGAGAGAGGGAGGGAGGGAGAGACAGAGAGGGAGACAAAGAGAGAGACAGAGAGACAGACACAGAGAGATCGAGAGAGCGAGAGTCTAAAGGCAGACAGTGTGTGTTATTTGTCCTTCCACTCATACTGAATGGATGCTTTAATGCTACATTATATATGACAGTGGGTCAGAGAGGAGGTAAGAAAAAATTACTTTTTCTGTTTGACTCATGATGCAGATCCAATTAGTTTTTCATAAACCTTCCCAGTCTGAACATTCTCAACCTTATTTTTCGGTGTGTGCACAGAGTAAAAGATGACATACCTGGAATATACAGCATGACAGGCACTAAGTTACACTCAGAAGAGTGCATGTGTGGCTGCTGGAGTGCGCAACAACAGTTCTCCATTCTTCCCCTAAGTTCTGTGACTGAAGCATTCGCTTTTACTAACCCTAACTCCTCAAATATTCAAGTACATGTACCAAACTCATCAAACTAACATGTACACACACACACACACACACACACACACACACACACACACACACACACACACGTATGTATATATGTATGCCAAGCTTACACCAACCTTATGTAGTCACCCTGTGACTCCTCTTGTTACCTGTGGTTTGCACTCAACCACAGCTTACTTCTTAACTTCCAAGCTCTTTGGCCTCTTCTTCATTATTCAAGAATAACTGTAGTTGATACTTGAAATGCATATATTTAGCTCCTTATAAATTTGTGTTGTTCACAAATCACTTAAAGGACCACTACCCCCTAGTGTGCTACATTCCAAGGATGAGGCTGTTTATAGACAGAGATTATGAATTCTAAGCTATTTACTAAAGAGATTTGTTAAGTACTGTTTATGACTCTCAGTTTGGGTTCTTTCCCTTCAATTCTTAGAGTTCAAAAGCTAATACAAAAACACGGCAGAAAATAAGGGTTTTTGTTTTGTTTTGTTTTTTAAAGTTGCTCCCATGAAAAATTATTTAAAATTCCTCTAGCTTGCAAACATCCATTTGGCTGCCGACTGGAATGAAAAGCCAACATGGTTTAGTTAGCGATTGAAATGTTCTCATATTTATTTGATCTGTAGGATCCGTTTTGCAGTTCTGGATGACTTTAAACAACTTCATGGAAGTCATTTTTGCAGGAAATTGCAAATTATTCTGCATCAACTCGCTTTGTCTCCTATTCCGTGGTGCGGAGCTTAAAAGGCAGCGAGGCTCCTTTCTTGTCCTGGGGCTGTTGTAAATTGATTTGGTGGTGGGGGAAGCTGAGAGCCAGGAGGACTGGCTTCCACCATCACATTTAAATTCTTCTTCACTTGTGCAATTCTGTTCCAATAATAAATGCTCTGAGTTAAAAAGCCTCTTCTTTTATTTTGAAGTATATTTTCTTTATTTAGAGTGTATTTAGGCACATTTAAAAATTTCAAACCTGTTCTTTTTAATATAATCATGTCATCATTTATGCATTAGTTACACTGCACACATGCTTTCTAGAAGTTATAGCAATATCCTCTATTGTTTACCTAACACTTGTTTCAAGGGAATATTAAATTAATCTTCTAAAAGGAACCTCAAGTACCTGTGTTTCTTGTCCGCTATTGTACTCATAGCAGAGTCCCATAGTCCTAGAAAGACAAAAAGTCCAAACTTAAAAGAGAGCACACAGCATGCCCTTGCTGCAGTTGGCCAGGAATAATAGCTGAAGGCAGTAGAAGCATGTGGAGATGAGTTGTATTTTTCCCAGAGCTTTGTTGGAGGTACAGAAGAAATTGTCTAGACATGATGTTGGATTAAGAACTAGCAACAAGAAGTTAGTGGATTACAATGGCGGGAAGAAATAATCCCCGGTGTACTTTGTCGGGTTTCCCTGGCATGTCAAATGTTAGCTCTTTCTTCTGTGCATTTTCAAAAGACAATCACATTGTTGATAGTTCAGCCCTTGCCTTTGCGAGGCTGCTTTGTTGGAACCAGTCTGCTTCTGGCACACGGAGGCAGACTGGGGCTGAAAAGCAGAGAGGAAATTCCAAGGCAGTTTCTCCAAAACTGTTATATCTGTTTACATTTTTCTGTGGCTGAGAGAAAAACAGCCACTGCTGAGTTAAGAGACACAGTCCCCATCATAGGCCACATGACATGACACTGAAAACAAGCCAAACAACTGGGCACTGTGAACAGGATGCGGGATGATACCGTCCTAAGAACCTTCTGTTCAATGCTGTTTTGTGGAAGGTGGCTGTAGATGTAACCATCTTGTTAAATAAGAAACACAGAGCCAAATACAGAGTTAAAAGCCAAGAGGTCAGAGCAATAGCTAAGAGTTGAGATTAAAAACCTTACCCTTCACTGCCACTGCTGTCCTGCCTGGCAGTGGTGGCATACACCTTTAACCCCAGCACTTGGGAGGCAGAGATAGGCAGATCTCTGTGAGTTCAAGGATACAGCCAACATGGAGACACACACCTTTAATCTCAATACCAACCATAGAAGACCTGGAGGTCTGTATAGATGGGCAGTGACGAGGAGGTCATGTGGTTGGGTTTACAACCAATGAGAAGGCAGAAAAGAAAGTCTATAAAAAGACAGACACACAGGAAGGAGGTCTCTTGCGGAGAGGTAGGACAGCAGCGGCAGTGAAGGGTAAGGTTTTTAATCTCAGCTCTTAGCTGTTGCTCTGACCTCTTGGCTTTTAACTCTATAGTTGGCTCTGTGTTTCTTATTTAACAAGATGGTTACATCTACAGGTGGCACTCAAGTAGAACCTTCAGGTCCGGCATTTGTCATCTTTGCTTGGTGGTAGAAATGTATTAACAGACTGTGTGGTAAGTGGGCAGTAAGAGAGGCCAAGGGCTGACTTTTCAGGGTTGTGTTCTACAAACGCTTGGGAGATGCTGTCATCCTCTTTACAAAGACCGGTCATTCTCATGTCCCCATGTGCCTTTTTGTAGTCTTTCACTTTGTCTTGTCCACATCATAAGTTCAGGGGCAACAAAGACTGTTGGTTTCCTTTGAGAATTTTGGGAGGAGAACGTTTGATATTGGGCAGAAAATGTGTTTTGAGGGAGGGTATTTAACAGGCCCTAACCCTGAGCACATAGACCTTCCAAAGCTTCTCATTTGTCTTTGAGTATCTAACAGCACTGCAGAACAATAAAACATTGGGCTGCTGGAGGTCTGTGTTCCATTTTTCACTGGCTTGTTCCATTCCTTATTTTCTACCCTAGGATGAAATATTCAATTTTAAACTGAAAGGTTCTAGCCATTAGTAATCTTTAAAGACTACATAATCTTTTAAAATGGAAAGTAAAGGCAAAGTCTTTGATAATTACCTTGGTCATTCTATGACCCCCTCCAGCATGTGGGGAAGAGACAAGTGAATTTAGTGTGAGAGTGTACTTTGTCTGACCCGTGCTCTTCTCTGATCACGATCACTTTGCCTACTTATCTGCTTGTGGAATTTCACTGTTTAAAGGCTATTCTTCATGTCCGAATGATATATAGACATGCTGTACTTTTTGAAAAGAAATGTGACTGTTTTTCACTGCAAAGGTACTTGCATTCCTACAGTAGTTGAAATGATTAGGATATCCTTATTATTTATAGCTATATAGGTAATACCATAAATAAAAGACACACTGATTATAGCTTTCCTTTTTCTCAGTTGGTCATAATTTCTCTTGAGGAAGAAAATCATGCTTGGTATTTTCTTTGCTCTACCTTGACATGGTTGACCTAATTTGCTTAAACCATATGAAATTATCCAAATATAAAATGAATGAAACCATTTGCCTTCTAAAAACTGTTTTTTAAACATTCTATCACTCCTCTAATTTTAAGCCAATGAAAACTGCAAACTTAATCTTATCATGATTATAGTCCTCATCAAGGAAGTAGAACTGAGATAAGTTCAAAGAGTAGCTGCTGAAGAATTTTCTATAATATGAAGATTTTAAATGTTAAAAATTATAGTCTGTCTTTGTATGGTTCCAGCTATACTGTTAAAAGATCATCTTATTGATTTCACAAATAATTTCATATTTTAAAAATATAAACAGGCTGGAAACACTCAGTTAAATGTACCTTAAGCACAGAAAAATACTTAATTTTACAAGCAACCACCAACGTTAGAAAGTACTAGCATTATGTATTGTAAATGTGCAAAATGTGTGCTGACAAAACTCTCTGAAGTGCTTGGAGTGGATTAGGGAGAAAGAGACCTGAGCCATGAGAATATGCAAGCCAGTGTAGTCAAAGCAAATGGATCACCAAATAGGATCAGAAATAAAGGAATGGAGGAAGCATTTTTCAAAATCCAAATGAATGTGGTGGTGTTGGTTGTTTTTTACTCTTTTGACTCTACTCTTTTTGGGGGCCTGCTACATAGCTCCCAAATAAATATACTTAGAATCTTATTTTTTCTTATGAATGCTCGGCTTAGCTTGACTTGTTTCTAGTCAACTTTTCTTAACTTAAATTATCACATCTATTTTTTGCCTCTGGGCTTTTACCCTTCTCTATATCTGTATACCTTTTCTTTCCTTCTTACTCTGGGTCTGGTTGTGTGGCTGGGTGGCTGGCCCCTAGCCTCCTCCTCTCCTTTTCTCACTCCTTGCTCCTCTCCTCTCAGATTTCTCCTTCTCATTTCTCCTTTCTCATTCTCAGAGAGAATGAGTCCAGGACACATAAAATATGTTGTAGTCATATTCATGCAGCAAGAAGTGTAGATCAAGAACAAGTGTGAAGTCCCCCAAAGCACAGTGGAAAGCAGCCATAGGTTAGACAGTCCTCAATGCAGTCAGAAGGCAGACTCACCCCCTCCACAAGCTGAGGATGTGAAGGAAAGCATCCGCTCTAATTGCTACACTTCACTCTTACTAGGTCTCTAGACCTCTAGAAGAATTAGAAGTGGAAGAGACACAATACAGGGAGGGGTCATAAAGCAGCACACTACTCAGGAACTGCGCCATCAGAGTGTTCTTGTCTTTGCCTTCCTTTTTCCCTTCCTAACATCTCTCACTATTTCCCATCATAGATGTTCACATTCTAATGGGTCTTTTGTCTGATTCCTCCTCATAAGGATGGATAATTAACAAGATTCAAAATGTATGTGTTTATGTCATTACTGAAACCCCAGCTCCCAGAACTAACTCATAATTGAGTAAAAGTTCTACGTGATAAAACATGGAGAATTTTTTTTTTAGTTCATTATACAAGATAGAAAGTGAGAAAACATATCTGTTAGAAATTAGCATTGCTGTAACAAAGCAGTACTCACAAACATCGTGGAGGACGTACTGGCACAGAGCAATGTAATTTGTAGAGGTGAGAGCCAGTTAAGAGATTAAGCAACAGTAACAGATATGAGGTGGGGGTTGGGGCATTGGTGAGACCTCTGCACACCATGCACACTCATTACCAGCTGAAAGTTGAGACGGTGGTATGGTTTCCCCCAAAAGAACAGGGGAAGACTGACAGAGAAGAATGATGCCCTTCCAGAAAAATGCCTGGCTTCATCCCAAGTAGTTGGTGAACAATAATTAGAGATTCTGTATTGCAGGGCTCGGTTCTCTGGAAGTTGGATGAGATGAGTAAAAAGCTTGCACAATTAGAGTAAAAAAAATAAGACTTATCAGAAAAATTGAGGTCAATAATTACATAACCAAGTATGGAAGGGAACATCAGACTTCTGGACCTAAATTTTATGTCATTGAGAAAATAACATATGATTTGTAAAGGTTAAATAGCACAGAGTTGTGGAATTAAAAACCAGTGTAAGGATGTGGGTACTTGCAAAAGCAGAACTAACAAAATAGAAAACAAAATAATAAATTCTTTTAATTCCTTCATATATAGAAAAAGAGAGGAAAGATCAGGAAAGGGAGGGGGAGGTAAAGAGAGAATAGAGTTAGAGAACACAATTCAAAAATATCAGAAAATGCATAATAAAGAGTTAAGACACAATGTACAGTTAATGAGTATTCCAAGAACAAAACAGGATAAAAGGAAATTAACAACAGAGCAGAGATATAAAATACACACTATTGAAATAAATAATGAGATAAATTTCATGCTGTGTCTATCTATAAACTATGGTGCAGGGAATTCACAGCCTGATGTCCATTGACAAAGAGAAAAGAATGTTTCTGATATGTAAACCAGCAACATCAGCAATGTGAAAATACTATTGAAAGATATAAAATAAATGAATAAAAGCAAAATATTCAAGACAGAAACTATAAAGTACTTAAATAGCAAGGCCAAAATTCCAGTCTTTACTAATAATATTGAAGAATGTTTGGGAGCATGGAAAAGCAAAGTACACTAAAATTTCACCCTCGTAGAGATTTCATAGATTTTCTTTTCTTTTAGCAACTCTGGTGGCGCACGCCTTTAATCCCAGCACTCGGGAGGCAGAGCCAGGCGGATCTCTGTGAGTTCGAGGCCAGCCTGGGCTACCAAGTGAGTTCAAGGAAAGGTGCAAAGCTACACAAGAGAAACCCTGTCTCGAAAAAAAAAAAAAAAAAAAAAAAAGAAAAGAAAAAAAAGCAACTCTAATACAAAGCGTTATTTTATTTTTACTGAGGGTGCATGTATGTACATTTATATTAACTTGCACTTGTGTGCAAGAACCTGCAAGGGCCACGCAAAGGTGTCAGATCTCCTGGCAGGTAATTTGAGCATCCTGAGATGGGTACAGAGAACCAAACTCCAGCTTTGCACAAAGAGCAGCAAGCTATTTCTCTGGCCCTAGAAGTGTGTTTTATAAGGGAAAGAAATCGTGTAGGGTAAAATCGAACTTTTTCAAATATTAATGGAAATGAACTATGTGTCAGAATATAGAAAGCATTTTTTTAAAAGACAAAATATTGGCAGAAAAAAGAACAGAAATAAAAGCAGAGACAGGCAATACATAATGATTGAAGAACATGGTGCAGTGGTAGCCGTAAAGCCCACAGAGAGGCTTTAGCCAACCACCAACTCAGGAAGTCCTCTAGGATCCATGGTCCATGTAGAAGACAAGACAGATATTGTGGGACTAAATAAAGTGTTCCTTGGCACCACATCCATGATTTATCTCTTTCCATTTTCAATTACCTGGGGTAAAAAAAATAGCCCCCAAACACTAACTGGAAAATGCTTTAATAAATGTTTTATAGGTTTTAAGTAACTGGTGGTTTGAATGAGAATGGCCCCATAGTCTCATATGTTTGAATGCTTGGTCCCCAGTTGGTGGAAGTGTTTGGGTAGGATTAAGGAATGTGGCTTTTTTTGAAGGAGGAATGTCACTGGTGGTGAGCTTTGAGGTTTTAAAAACCACATGCAATGCCCATTGTGTTCTCTGCCTCCTGCTTAAGGTTTCTTATGTGAGCTGAACTAAACACTTCTTATTTTGTTTCCTTGGTCATGATGATTTTTCACAGCGGTAAAAAAATAACTAATACAATAACGTTTGTTATGACACATTTTATTATTAGTTATTGTTAACTCCTGTTGTCCTTAATTTAAACTTCATCATAGAGATGGGTATATAGAAAAATAATATGTGCAGATATAAATATTGTCTGTGGGTTCAGACATCAACCTGTTGTTTAGGAGTATATAATAGAGCTAAGGAAAGACTTGGATATGTGATAACAATTCCCCATTCCTTATCAAAGTGATCTACAGTTGCTTACATCCTATCCTTTAGAGCAGTAATTCTCAACCTGTGGGCTGCAACCACTTTGGGGGTCATTTGACCCTTTCACAGGCATGGCATAAGATTATAGGAAAACAGATATTTATATAACAGTAGCAAAATTACAGTTGTGAAATGGCAACAAAAATGATATTATGAAATAAGCTACCTAAATTCTCTCTGATTTTATAAGAAGTTATGGAACTTTCAAATTGCTGAAACTGAGTTTTTGAAATATACCCACATGCATAAACACAACTTACAGTTCATTTGCATGCTTAATTATTTGGATACTTTAAAATGCATCCTATAGACTATTTTTTCTACAATCAAAGAAATGGTTCTTAACACAATATGAGTATTAATAAAAATAAACTAAATATTAAAAATTGAAAAAGATGATAAGTAATTTCTTTTGTTGTAGGAAAGATCAAAAGAAATAAAATGCCACCAACATGCCAAATTGGATGATGAAAAGCCCAGAAGACCTCAACCCTACACAAAGAACTACAGGCAACTGAGTAAAGCTGGGGGCCAGGGAAGTGGTCTCCCCCAGAGAAGAACACACCAATGACTCCCGACCATAAAATTATTTTTGTTGCTACTTCATAACTGCAATTTTGCTAGAGTTGTGAATTGTAATGTAAATATCCATGTTTTCTGGTGGTCATAGGTGGCCCCTGCAAAAGGGTCATTCTATTTCCAAATGGGCTGCGACTCACAGGTTGAGAACTACTGTGATTAAACAAACTGAAAAGGTTGTATTTAGGAATATGTACAAATGAATATATGTATATAATAACAAGTAGTGAAAAAAAAAGAGGCCATAAATTTGAAGGAGAGTGGGAAGGGTTGTACAGTAGTGTTTAGAGTGAGGAAAGAGAAGGGAGAAATGTAATTAAATTATAATTACAAAATTATATCTCAAAATTAAAAAAAATTAAAAAGAAGCAATAAACTATCTTAAAGTAAAACTACGGATGGGGAAGGAACCCCCAGGGAAGAGTGGACAATAGGGATTGAGTGTTGCAGACTGGATAGAAGATGACAGGAATCAGAGTGTACTAGATGCACACATGAAACCATCAAATACATCCAATAAAAGTCATAAAAAAGATGATAAACGTGTGACGTAGGAAAAAGAAAAGAGACAATTGGAATCAATTTAATAGCTGAAGAATTTCAACTAAAAGCTCAGTACATAAAATGTAAGTGAAAGGAAGGGAAGTTTGATCTCACAACACAGAAGATGATTGTCAAAACAGACAGAAATGAGTGTAAAGGGCCATCACCTGCACCTCTGCTGTATACAGGTTCTTCTAAAGAGTAATGTGAACAAACCACAAAAACCTCAACCAAAGTGAAAATGAAACTGAGCAGGAACATAAAAGAAACACAATATTTAAATGAACATTTTAAAAATAACAATTCTACACTAAAGTAGTCATGAGAAAAAAGCAAAATCTCTCTTAAGAAATAGTACTTTGGTTGACCAATTGCAGTTACTAATAATATCTAGCCTTTGCAAATGAACATTTAAGTTGAGTATCTTAACTGTTACATGAGTTCTGTTCATAAGATGTAGCCACATCACCTATCTGTTTGCACATGTGCCTCTTGTGTGGAAAGGCAGCAATTGATCTCAAAGTAGTGATTTAAAAGCATGAATCTCCACAGAGTGCACACACAAAATGTTGATATTGGCAGTAATTATCTCTTTGGAGAAGGCTAGATTTGGCAATGTGAAGTGTGAATTTAACTTTTTCTTCCATGCATTTCTTTATAGATTTGACTTTGCTATGATCTGTTACTTAAGAAATGAAAAGAGAAGTACACATTTTCTCCAGCTAGATTAACACAAATTCGATATATTTGATTGAAGGGTTATCTTGGAGAATGCCTCAAAAAGTCCCTGAGACATTCTTAAGAGATTGGCTAGAAAAGAGCATGAAGTTTAAGTTCATGTTTTTTCCCCTTTTAATCTAATAGGTTAATGGGTTGTTTTATTTTATAAGCAAAAAAAGTTAATGGTTCATTTCATATGGTGAGTATAAATATCTATGCATCACAAATAATCTTAAACTATTTCATCACATTAAGACAGCAGGCATCTGTAATTACAATATTAACTTGAGAAATTAGAAGAAAGCAAAAGCCCCCACAAAAATCTGTGAGAACAGATCAGGAGAACTGTTTGAAACCGTTTAAAATTCATGCTGTAATCACCATATATTGGGGTTTCCAGATTCAGTGATATGTTTGGATTAGAGTAATTCATGTTAAAATAGTCCAACAAGGTGTTACATAAAGAATAATAGTGCCATTGGACTTTGTTTACAGCTAGAAATAGCAATGGATTTTAAAAATCATATCTTTCTTTTAAAAATTGTAAGGAAATCAGTGACAAATTGTATTCTTTCATAGCTATTAAATGACATACAGAAAGCCAGTTTGTGAATGTGTTCTGACTGAGTTTTAAAACCAAGAATTATGTATAGTTTATATAATTGTAATAATGCTATATATAGTGGCACTTCATAGTCTACATTGTGCCCATCTTCCAAATAATTATCTAGTTTAATTTTTCTTAACAAGTAGTTGACTTCTTGCACGTGCTAGGTATATATTAATAAATAAAATTGGAATGTTTAAGGAAATTATAACTTAAGCAACCCTGACAAACCATTGTGCTAATTTGTGCAGTGCCCACACATACATAGAAGGAAACACTGTCCCTACTTTAGAAGCAAGAGGAAGAATCTCGAATGAAAATGTGGTATTTAAGCTGAAAGGAAAAGGTCAAGTGATAGGTAGGCTCCTGGAAGGTCAAGAGTGTTACAGGAAAAAGAAAAGCTATGTGTAAAGAGCCTGAGCTAGAGTGAAGAGAACATGGCATGTTCTGAGAGCTGGGAGGGACCTTGTGACAGTACTATGTAGCTGAAGATTTCTTGTGTCCCAGCCTTCTGGTAGTTAAGACAAATCTCTCTCACCCACCAGTCCTGCAGCCACTGGGACCCAAGTAAACACACAGAGGCTTCTATTACTTATGAACTGTATGGCCATTAGCTCAAGCTTATTACTGACTAGCTCTTACACTTAAATTAACCAATAATTCCTATTTATGTTTAGCCATGTAGCTTGGTACCTTTTCTCAGTTCTGCCTTCACATCTTGCTTCTCATGGCAGCAGATAGCAGCATCTCCTGACTCAGCCTTCCTGTTCCCAGAATGCTCCTCTTTCTTTGTCCCACCTATACTATACTTCCTGCCTGGCTACTGGCCAGTGTTTTATTTATCAACAAAACCAGAGCAACACACATTTACAGCATACAGAAAGACATCGCCAGCAGTATTCTGGAGCACACAAAGACACAATATATGGCCCCCCAGGTGACCTTTACAAATAAAAATGTATGGTAAAAACTCTTAGACATGAATACTTGGAAGGCATAATAGAGACAGAATCCAAGTGATTAGTCTTGAAAAATAAGAAGGCCAGTAGCATGTATGGAACCATAGGGATGGAGGATGAGAAGAGGAGGTATGAGGAAAGGAGCCTGGCAAGACGAAACCACGGTGGTGGGTACAAATGGATGTTGAGGAGTGGCTATTCTGAACCACTGTTTCTGCGAGGCAGTTGGAGAAGGAAACAAATGCAACAGAACATAAGTCAGTTCTTCTGTCTCATCTTACTCAATACTGGAGTTACAGGAGCGATTCAGCATGCAGATTTCCAGTTACGTCATATGCATGTATTAAAACGTCATGATGAAGAAAGGAAAGTGGGCACAAAGCCCACCCCTAAGCCAAGATGTTCATTGTAATGACACCTGCTGAGAGATATCAACCACACTCCATCCAGGGAAGGCCTCATGCTCTTTCTTTCAAAAGCTTATCAATTTTATAAGAAGAAGAAAAACAAGCCAAAAAAAAAACAACCCATGGATATTGTTTGTGTTGATTAACTTTTTGATAGAGAGAGAAAGAACACCCAGTTGGGTGGGACGGGAGGGGAGAACACCTGGGAAGGGTTGAGAAAGGAAATGAATATAAACAAAAGTATTGTATGAAAAATTTTTTAAAAAATTAAAAGTTTCAATTGTATCCATGATTCTGTACAATAAATGTATGACAATAAAACAAGGGGCACAGAGCTGGAATTGTTGCAGAAACTTAGAAGACTGTCAGAGAGAAAAAATTAGAGTAATATGCCTGTACATGGTCTATGGCTCTTCCAACCTGTTAAGGAAAAATTTGGGGAAGAGAATGGAGCTGAATATGGCATATTGGAACAATAGGATGTCAGAGCAGATAACTTTTATTGAGCCTGTGGTCAGTCAATAAGTATGAATTGCTTTCAACAAGATCAAAACCTCAAGTCAATCTCTACCTTGTGTCTTAAAGGTTATATTGTTGAGCATTTGTGAAGGGACTCAGGTTGGCAAGGTCTCTGTATTCAACAGCTGGATCTCAGAGTTTCTCTCTGCTGTGCATTCTCTATCTCCAGCTCCTCTTGCTTCCTCAAGGTAATAAGGAAATCTCGGAGAAATCACTGACTTGATCTGGGATGTCTTCTCACAACTTTACTATCTTGTTGGATTCCTCCAGCCAGGTCTAAGACTGGTGAAAAGCTTTGTGGTGTAGATGAATTTCTAAATGGTCTTATTAAAATAAGAGCTAGTCAATAACAAGCTTGAGCTAATGGCCATACAGTTACTAAATAAAATAAGCCTCTGTGTGTTTACTTGGGTCCGAGCGGCTGTGGGACTGGTGGGTGAGAAAGATTTGTCCTGTCCACTGGCCAGGCAGGACACAGGAAAACTTTAGCTGCATTGTGGCACAGGTAGAAGACTTTCTCAGTTCTTATCAGAGATTTTAGTTTGAAGTCTCCTCCTTTTACAACCCCATGGGAACTTTTTGTGTCTGATAATCCTGGTGCTTTTTGCTGTCCTCACCCCTGTTCTGCAGGGAAGAAGCTCCTCTGATCTCAGATCCTTGAAGATCCTGGTGTATTTTTTTTTGTTCACTGTCTCATCCTTTTCCACAAGATTTTCTATATTATCCAGCTATTTTCATAGAGGAACTGTTTTTTCAGTCTTTCACAATGAAAATCCCATATTTATCCAGAGAGCCGAGTTAATTCTTTCAGTGATACATATTTTTCAGCACATTTGAGAGTGGAAATAAGACAGTGTGGTACTCATGGGTTTGGATGTTTGTTAAGGGTTCAGTTTATATTCATTTTGAATATCTATTGAAGATGGAAGTTGATTGACATATGTCATCTTTGCATCTGGCTTGCACGTTCTCTACATTGCTGATGATGAAGGATGCCATGAGTGGTTTATGGTCTAGGTTTAAAACTTTATGGGATACAAGCTTGGAATTTGAAATATGAAAGCTGTTGTGACATTTTTCTGATATCTTTATTGTCTTCTTTGTCAGCCTCAACCAAAGTCTACCTTCATTTCCCTTTTTCCCTTTTGCATTTTTTTACACAACAGGGAAAGTAGGATGAATAATTTAATAAAAGAAACACTTAGGTAACAAGAGACCCTTTCAAGGAGATGTCATCGTCTAATGGAGAATTATTACACTATATATATTATCATAGGTATAGCAGAACCAGATCGAGGAAGAATGATGAGTTCTTTTTTTTTTCTGCATGTTTTTAAGAATGTGGGCAATGAATAAAAGGAAGAGGTTATGAAATTTAATGGAACCATTCCATAGGAGGCCATTATTCCATTTTTTCCATTATTCCATTATTATTTAAGTATTATTCTGATAAGGAATCTATAAAATAAACAGTATTTGACTAAAATTATACCAAATTAAACCACATAATCCCAAATGTGTCAGTTACTTTTTGTTGTTGTTTAGGTGTTGGGATCAAGCCCAGGTCCATGGTAGGCAAGTGTTCTACCACTGAGTTAATTTCTTTTGTTGTTATTATTAAAAAGCAATTCTTTTTTCTTATGATACATTAAAAATATTTTAGAAGAACAATCGTCAATATATCAACCTGAAAGCTGGCACACCAGGGGTTGAATGAACTGAACAGGCTTGAATGGGTAAGCAGAGTGAGTATATTACTATCTGCAATTTTGTAGTTAAAGTTATTCTAGGGATGATAGATTTGTAGCTCTTTGGAAACAAATATCTTTCTGCAGGATTCATTTTTTTTGCATGTGAGCTTAGAATCCAATAGCATTGTGCTATAATCTGTTAAAAATCGACAGCTCAGAGGCAGAGGTAGTATAGATTCTGCCTCATTTCCCCATTGTCCCCTACAAATGATCTATTTGTAAATGTCAATAAAACAGATCAATGTCTCAATGGACACAGGGAGCTGACAGAGTTGGGTGCCAGGCATAACTAAGAAACTTTTGTGAGCTGAACTTCTACTTCACCCAAGAGTGGTTTTTCTGCTCTGTAGACTTTTGCAAATGTGACCCCATGATAAATGGTTACCAAGCAGCTTCAGCCTGCTTCCATGACCAACTCTGTGACGTGTGTGTGTGTGTGTGTGTGTGTGTGTGTGTATGTGTGTGTGTGTGTGTGTTGTATGCTTATACAGATACATGCATGGGGTACACACACTTGTGCAGGTGACTGTAGAGTTTGGGGATTGACAGTGATATGTCATTCTTAACTACTTCTTTTCATGATTTTTGAGACAGGTCTGTCATTAAACCTTGCCGTTTCTACTAGACCACCTGGTCAGGAGGTCCTGGTTTCTGGGCTATCTGTGCCTCACTTCTGCCAATGTAGTGGTCATGCTCCATTTTCAGATGAACTCTAAAGATCCAAATTCAGATCCTCATTGTTGCTCAGCGAGAATTTTACTCACTCAGGCATCTCCCCAGCTTGGTGACTTCTAGGCAAGGAAATGACCTATTAAGTCAATGTCTACATCTGCAAAATGTAGAAAACATGATATCACGAAGTGAAAGTTTAGATCTTATGTCAATTTAATGAGAAAAATCTATGCTACTGGTTTGTTTTACTACCTCGTACAATGTTGTACTCTCTGAACCTTTATAATTAAGTCTATTTTGTTAATCAGCAAATATTTATAGTTCTAAAACCTATTCAGACAATATCTATGTGATTTGGTTGTTTAAAGCCTCATAGAATCCCATTAGGCATCAATCCAAATCCTAATATAAAATGTAGGCACCCCCAGAGCTTCACCAGGAACTTTAGGGAACTTAGTAAAACTCTTCACTTATACAGATACATAAGAGCTCTTTATCATTCATAAAGGTACAGTCTTCGGGGGCAAGTGAAAAACTCTCTCCTTCCTCACTTCCATCTGCAAACAAACTGCCTGTGAGATGGAAAGTGGAGTTTTCTTGCTTTTAACCTAACAAATGAAAAGGAGAACTTTCTGTTTCTTTTAATCCAGTGGGTCATAATTCTTAGCCTCACTCTGATGTATGTCTTATCATCACATAAGACTCGCATTAACTTCAAAGGCAGTGACACACAATGGCACACGGAGTGGTGAGGAACATTTCCAGGACATAATGAAGTACTATCTGAAGCAGGGATGAAGCAGATGTCTTGGGAGAGGAAACAGTAGCAGCATGGTGAGCCATTGAGCTGCCAGAGGCAGCCTGGGTCACTCACTCAGCCTTAAGGAGATCATGCTGACAGTCAACCAAAAACTTGGAGCCTGGTGAAGAAAAGCATGTTGGAAGTACTGGAGACGTTGCTTCTAAGTGAAGGCCAACTTACATGTGTGTGACTTGGCAGAAGGTACAGGATATTCATAAATCTTCCAAGTTCCAGAGAGCTGAGGGCTTTGAGAAATGACCATGACCCACAAAAGCCTGAAATGGAATCAGGATATAAAAAATGCATGCAGGACCAATGAAGAGAAGACAAGGACACACCTCCTAGTTTAAGGCAGTTTCCCCAAAATCCACCATTGTAGACTCCACTCTGTAGTGGTAAAGTTCTACTTTTAGTCACCTCTATTGCTCTTGGAAATTTCCAAAGCTTCATGCTCAAAGAGTTGTGCAAAGGGAGGCAAAGAATGTTCTTGTTCTGGCAGGCAGAGAGTTTAGTTTCCCAGATGCCAACCTACGGGACAGCTATAGTTGTCCAGGAAACCCTGGATTTTGAGTCCTGGACTGAGTCTGCTGATTGGAAATACAGAGCTAACTACAAAGTGATGTGTTAGAGAAAGGGACATGTGAGGAGTTAGGAGATCAGCAGTTGCCAGGCACAAATCTCCCTAGATTTCCTCAGTGACTGCTCTACTTAACTTCCAGTTGCGCCAAGAACAAGGTGTTGCAGGAAAATGTAACTTCAGAGAAAGAGCATATTTTATTGCTCAGTTCACAGTGCTCTCAGAATAGCTAATACAGGAGCTGTGCCGCAGGATTACCACTGCCCACTGCCTTTGCTGGGTTGTTAAGGAATCTGATTAATGGAGCAAATATGGTTTTGGCATAACAATCAAGATGGGCTCCTTAGACAAAGCAGGACTTGTCTGCTTTACCCAATGCCCATTCAAGATGGACAAGTCGACATTTTCAAAATGGAAAACAGATGTTTGGTACAAAGCTTTAAAAGTGTCAGGTAGAGATGAAGGACCCTGGCTACTTAGATGGATGGGATCCAAGAAAGGAATGTGAAGAAATCTGACATTTCATTCAACAGGCATGAGCGTGTTCCAAAATAATCAGTTGACTACAGAAGAGAGAGAAGTGGTGAAGAATTAGTTGGTAGGGAGGAGGGATGGCTTTTGCATGTCATAAGAGACATCTTGTAACTGTTATTCTAAACAATTAACTTGTCCTATCATCATCTTCAAATTGACTTTAATAAAGAGAAAGTGCCTTTAATAAGGTTATAGCTATACTGTTGGTAATTAAGCATTTATATTCAGCCCACTGCAAGCACCCTAGAAGCTATGTAAGAATTTTACTTAAATTATTTTCATTCTTCTAAAGCAAAGGCAAAGTGAATATCTGCATAAAAATGTACACTTTCAAATGTTAAGTAAATGAGATCAGTTGTTGTGTGTTTTGAATGGCAATGGTGTCATCCAGAGAATTTTTTTAAAAAGCACTTATTCTGAACTTTAACCTCAGGTATTCTGATTCTATTTATCTCTGGTGGGGCTGGACATTTGAATATTTATAAAGCTCCCCAATTCTTTTAGTTTATAACCAGCTTGAAAAATACTACAGCAACATGACTAGGTGTCTATGATAGATATATTCCTATTACCTTAGCCTGTTTATTCAGATTAGACAGAGAGTCATTGCTAGTGTGTTTCTAGTAGCATACATCCCTGTTTATGTTTTCCATAATAGTCCAGGGCAGTTAGTAAGACTGTGTATGCTAGAGTAGAAATACCTACTTTGAAACAGTGAAACTCCACTTATGAGCTATATAACCTTGTATATGTTACTTACACCTTGCAGTCTTCTGTTTCTTTGTGGTGATAATAATGAAGCCTACCTCTTATAGTATGTACTAAGATTATGTGTAAATGAGATACACATCAAGCCTTTAGAGTGACTTCTAGAAGATAAGGATTTTGTCTCTAATTTTCTGAGTCAGTGGGACCAATACTACAACATATAATCATTAAACTGTTAAATTTATCATTCCAGGTTTCTACATCATTCCTTGGCCTTATTATTAACTGTTTTACAAAGACATAGGTAGATGCAGGTCTGTCTGTGGCTCTGTTTTTCTCCATCCGTGGTCCATGGAAATCACCCGAAGTGTTGTCTGCACACTGTGACCAGGTGTCTGGTGGTGATTCTTATACTGAGTGCTATTTTAGTCTAATTGGTGGAGTCCATGTGGACATCAGTAGAACTTTTCTTCTTCTCCTTCCAGCTCTAGTTTGTCTCTAGTTTGTCAGGGTCTGTGAAAAACACCAGTACAATTTGTCTATAGAGGACACACAGAAGCTGATGCCAGTGTGCTTACGTAGGAACATAGTCAAGGTTGTTGACTGACTTTGTATGACAAAGCAATTTTTGATATTGAAAATAGATTCTTTGATCATACAATATATCCTGATTATAGTTTCCCCTCCCTCTACACCTCCCAGTTCTTCCCCACTCTTCCTCCCTTCCCCTCCAGACCTACATCCTTTCTGCCTCTCATTAGAAAAGAAAGGCTTCTAAGAGATAACAATCAAATGTGACAAAATAAAATACAACAAGATGAAGCAAAAACAATCATATCAAAGTTGGACACAGCAGCCTAACAGGAGGAAAAGAGTCCAAAGAACAGGCAAACAAGTCAGAGACACACTTGTACTCATAATCAGGAGTCCCATAAAAATACTAAGCCAATAGCTATAATATATAAGCAGAAGACCTGGTGCAGACCTGTGTAAGCCCCGTGCTTGCTGTTTCAGTATCTGTGAGCTCATATGCACCATGCTTAGCTGATTCAGAGGCCTTGTTCTCCTGGTGTCATCCATCACCTCCAGCTCTTATAATCTTTCCACCTGCTGTGCCACAGGATTCCCTGAGCTCTGAGAGGAGGGATGTGATAGAGACCTCCAATTTAGGTTCTCTTTTCTCAGAATATGACAAAGCGATGTAACTCTGTATCTAAAATGCTTGTTTCATTGAGTGCGCAGTCCTAACTAGGGCATTTGTAGCAACCCTTTCAAGGCTTGGGGAACACTGCAGAAAAGGGGATGGAAAGGATGTACGATGTAGATGACAGAAAGCAGGAAGAAGGGCTATAAATGCTATCTCTGACCATGACACAGTCATTGAAATAATGACTTCACAGCAACTGTAGTTTCCTGAACTTGACCTGTATAAGAACAGGTCTACCAGCTATTAGTCATATATGAGGAGGGTTTCATGGAGCTCTATCCCTCCCTGAGGTACTACTGACTATGCTCACTCCAGTGGATAGTTCCACATTGTTGGTCATAGATATGGCTCCGGGGAAATTGAGTGCTTCACCAAACAAAATTGAAAGATGTGAATGTGGAAAAGAGAATGTCACAAAGAACTGGGATGTGGATGAGGGTGAGAAGGAGATAAATGTGTATGGGTAACAGGAATGCATTATATGAACATATGAAATTGTTAAAGAATAAAGCTAACTAATTAAAGACATCCAGTTTGACATTATATAATATTCAAGTGGGATTCTTTGGAATATGATTGTCTTCACAAAGGCATGGATCTGTTTTGATCAAATTTCTGAAGGAGACTCATGGGGCTTGGATAGATGGCTCAGTGGTTAAGAGCACTGGCTGTTCTTCGAGAGGACCTGGGTTCAATTCCCGGCACCCACATGGCAGCTCACACTGTCTATAACTCCTGTTCCAGGGGGTCTGATGCCTTTATACCAATGCACATAAAATAAAGTTAAATAAGCTATTTAGAAAAAAGATACTCATAATTAAAAGATTTCTTAATGCCATTAGAGAACTGAAATCCTACTTTAATAGACTTAATTAGTAAAGAATACATCAATATATTTAATTTTCTTTTCTTAAAAAACCAGCCATGCTGTATAGAATTCATGCCAGCATCCAAAAGAAAAAACTGAGTGAGCATAGTCTTTCTCTAGAGAAATCCTAAAGCCAATCCTTTCAGATACTGAGAATGACATTTCTAGGTCAAAAGACAGGATGAGTTTCCTTCTCATTTTAGAACTCTTTGTTTTAATATTGTCATAATGATATATATTGTTTTTGTAAAGAAAAATGCTATGAAATAATCTAGGAGACAAAAATTCTTGAGAGAAGAGGAAACTGGTGGGGATTTTGCATTGAATATAAAACCATATTATTAGCTATTAGGTAGCTAGCTTGGAAAAAATAATCTTCTTTTGTCCTGGAAGTTTTAAAGTAATGTTGATTGTCATCAAGTCTGGGAGTTAGAATTAGTAAAAGGTCAGAAATGGCTGGAAGCTTCTGTAGTCCATTCCTGCTCTGGTTTGAATTTTCTGTCTACCTTAAGGTAGTACTGCAAGAGAAAAAAAAAACAGCCATTTTTCAGAGAAAAAAATCCTTTGTCAGATTTTAATTTGGGCATTTTGTGTTTATTTGGCTGTCTTTTAAGAGTTCATGTTTGTAAAAACCCAATCTACCACAATACAGCATATCTTAGGCTTTTATTGACTCTCAAATCATTTGTCATAGAATTTTTAAGGGTCCATTTTTCAAAATGTTTTTTTTAAATTGACTTTGTTCTTTGACTATTTTATACAAGCATACAACAATGCATTCTGGTTACTCTCGTGACCCAGTATCTCCCATCTCCCCCAAGACTTTCAACTCCTCTCTTTCCCACAAGTCCCTTTCCCAATTTCATGTCTATGGGTTTTTGATCTCCTATCCATTAAGTGTGTCATCCGTGTGGCCACAAGTTTAGAACTATTCAATGGATTAGGGTGGACTTACCTGTCCTCATACAATTTTAAGAATTGATTCAGTGTAGCATTGGCAGACAATAGATCAATGGTTGCCTTAAGAAGGGGCAGGGGGATTACAGGGAACCTGAGGCTACTTTTGAGGGCAATGGACATATTCATCCCTTTGAATGTAGAAAAGATTTTGTGATACATCATAACTATCTAAATTATATATCTTAAATATGGTCACTTGCACTTAAATGCAGCCATTTAAAAATATAACTCAGGATTGCCTGTGAATAGTAGAGCTTGAGAGGGATTCCTGTTAAATTGAATAACCAAGCTACAAAGGTCAAGTTTAGATCTCTAACTTGTAATATTTATATCATACTTATGGTTCAGAATGTAAATTTTCAGATGATACTGAGCTAGAGTGAATGAAAGTGTTGAGTAATTAAGATCCCTATGAAGGTCAAGCAGTTAATAAACTGGAAGTTTATTAGTAGATGATGCCATAACTGCTGTGGCTGAGAATTTGGCTGGCTGGAAAGAATCTACATTTTATCCTCGTGTGTCTTATATTGTTTAGTGCAACTGTGATCTACCAACATGTTCTGTGGATGGTGGTTACTTAAAGAGGATCATTAGGATAAACTAACATTTTCAGTATAGTTCAAATGGTAAGAAACATTTCATATACTCCTCCCATGTTTTTGATTTGTGTGTGTGTGTGTGTGTGTGTGTGTGTGTGTGATTCTGAGAACGTTAGAAATATCACTCAATGAATGGGAATAAGTGGAATATGAATTTCCAAGGTAGGCATCAATGCATGAATGCAAACAAACAATACAGTGGGAATGCCTGGCTTATTGTTGTAAAATTTTTTTAAGTATTTTCAGGACACTGTGCATTTGTATCTTCACATAAATTTTTAAAACTGCAGGCCAATAACGAACATGATACTAAGCCTCTAGTCATAACCAAGCCTATTTCTATAAGAAGAAATGCAAAAGTGAGGTATTCTTTTGATCCAACAGATCAGCTGTGCTTATTATGCTCCTCCACAAGGACAGAGACATCTGAGTCGCTTTGATCTCCCCACCATTTACAGGGGCCACAGCTGATTGGATTAGAGCACACATGCTCTAAAAGCTGTCCTGCCATTGAATACACAGAGACAATGTGTGTCTAAGGAAATACTTTCAAATTCCAAAATATCAATGGATAGTAATGCTAATTCAATTTTAAAAATTATTAATTGACATTCATATGTTAAATTTTTAAGTTTCAAACAGAACTTCAAACTGACTGAAAAACATACTCTTGTTTTAAAAAAAAAAGAAAAAAACGGAAGAGATTCTCATTTTGGGTAAAATAGGCAGTTTTCAATATTTTTTCACCTTCAAACAGTGGCAGTAAAAACATTGCCTTTAAAATTCTGGATGTTAAGTGGCTAAGTGCGAGTACCATTGCGATTTTATTTTATTTTTTTAGCACTTAACAGAGTACATCTTTAGGAGAGGAACTAAAAGTGTAAGTTCCTAAAAGTAACATTTAACTAAATGTTAAAGACTGATGAGATTTGCCTTGCATGTAGCTTAGCTAGACCCCATGGCAGCCACCCAATGAGGCTCATATGGATAGATTAGGTAAATTTGATATATTCTCTTTTAAAACTATTGACTTTCGTATGTTTTATATTTTTTGAAAAAAGTGTATCAAGACTTCAGTTTTTATTTTTGCGGGAGATGCATAAAACCACAGACTCAGCTGGAAATGAATGAGCTGCAGATGTAAATATGTATGTTTATGTATATATAATCTGAATATTTATAGATTATTGGGTTAATCCCAATAGTCATTTAAATGTTTATGAAATACAGCTCTCTCTTTTCCATTTCATCATTTGTTTGCACATGTTTTTCTCTTTTCTTTAGCAGCTCCAGAATCTTTAGCTTTTAGATCTGAAGAGGATCCCTTTTATTTCCTCTGACATATGCCACGTTACTATTTAATCCAGGACTGTTCTTTAGTTAAAGCATGAACTATCTATATCTGTATAGAGCAATTTATACTTAAAAATAATTCTGTGCTTTCTGTTCAGTTTTAATATGAAATCAAAACTGCTCCCAAAGTAATGACTGTTAAAAATAAGCAACTAAAGGTTTTATCCTGTACTACTCAGCCAGATCCTACTTTAAAACAAAACAAGCAAAATGAAACAAATATAATTTAGCAATTGAAATATTTCTAAAAAATATACTTAGGGTGGTCAAAGTATTAATTAGATGTTAGTAGTCACATGATGATTTACTCTTAGTCAGCATTTTCTGCAAAGCATATATAATTTAGAAACGATTCTTCCTAAAACAACACATATTTTTATTTTTACTCAATAGGAAATGTTTAGAAATAGCATCTGTGCTAGTTTGAGTGAGAATGGCCCCTATAAGCTCATATGTTTTAATGGTCACCAGAGAACAGCACCATTTGAAAGGATTAGAGGGATTATGAGATGTGGTCTAGTTGTAGTAGATATAGCATTGTTATAGGAAATGTATTACTGTTGTTGGGCTTTGAGTTTCAAAAGTTTTCTTCAGTCCCAGCCTTCCTCTCTCCCTCTCTCCTCCCTCTCTCTTTCTGTCTGTCTGTCTGTCTCCCTCTTTCTCCCTATACTTTCCCCTCTTCCTCTCTCCCTTCCTGCTGCCTATAGATGAGGACATTCATCTCAGCTATTGCTCCATCAACATTCCAGTCTGCTTCTTGTCATGATGGTCATGGACTAACTTGAAACTGAAAGCAAGCCTCCAAGTAAATGCTTTATTTTATGGGTTGCCTTGGTTATGATGTCTCTTCACAGCAATAGAACAATGACTAAAATAGCATCATAATCCTGAAAGACACTATACATTTTTGTTGTTGTGATGTACATAATCCCCTTTCTTTGACTTCCTCCAAACACTCTCATATACCCCTCCTTGCTCTTTCAAATTCATGGCCTTCAAATTGTGCATATTCTTTTCTCATATGTTTATTTAAATTATTAGATGCATTATTATCATATTGGGAATTGGAAGAGTGTGACAGGCTCTCATTTGACTCCTTATCCTATCAGAATTGAAGAATCTGCTGACAGTGTTGATTTTAAGCATTCTCACTGTAAAGAAGAGTTAATTATGAGAGGCCATGAACATGTAACTATACCTTATTTAATCATTGAACAGAGTGTGCATATATCACAACGTTACATTTTATCCAAAAAATATAGCTATTTGTCCACTAAAAATGAAAATAAATTTTAAATTATTTCTCTTATTTTTTGAGAATGTAATATAATTACAATATTTCTCCTTCCCTTTCCTCCCTCTAAACCCTCCCATATATCCCTCCTTGCTCTCTTTCAAATTCATGGCCTCTTTTTCATGAATTATTAAATACATATATGCATATGCACATACACATAATGTATATTATATAATGTGTAACACACACATATTCCTAAAGCATAAATACAGCCTGTTCAGTTTGTCTAATGATACTTTTTTGTATGTTTTCAGGCTGACCATTGTGTACTGGATAACTAATTGTTGAACTCCTCTGCAGGGAAGACTATTTCTCCTCTTTTGAGCATTCCTTAGTTACCTGTGATCTTTGTGTAGGGGTGAGAGCTTCTGGGATTTCCCCTGTCCATTTTTAGCATACCTGTTGTTATCCTTGTTCAGCTCATGTTTAGGCAGCTGGAGACATTACAACAGCTTCCCCCATTCCTAGGAGACACAGTCTCATGTTGATCTCTGTGCTCTATAGGCTCTTGAAAGTCTTCTGCATCCTCTTCTGAAATGATCCCTGAGCCTTAGGTGCAGGAGTTGTCTTGTAGATATATCCTTTGGGAATGGGCTCCACATCTTTGCATTTTGATTGGTTGTAGTTTTCTGTAATGGTCTCCCTTTGTTCCAAAGAGAAGATTCCTTGACGATCAGTGAGGACTATGCCTATCTGTGGGTATAAGGACAAATATTTAGAATGTAGTTAGAGACTATGCTGATGTACTAAAGTGGTGGTTGTAGGCTTATAAAAGGCCCCAAACAGAAAAAGAATACACAATCTGTCTGGGAGGATAAAACATACACATTTGGATAAGATTACTTCAATACTGAATGCTAAGTGTAATGCCAAATAAGTGCTGGGTGGAATTTAAGCCAAAATTCAAAGAAAATTTATAATTTATAAAGGAAGAAGGGAGGTGAGGGAGTCTTTTATTGATATAAACTAGCTGGAAATTTTGTGGAACTACAGTTGAATAAAAGGATAGATGTGCATTTTGTGAAATCATCTAAAGCTTGGAAAACTTTGTTTTCAAGCTGGTGATACAGTCCTACCAAGGAGGATTATCTGTGGGTGAGATCAGGAAACAGGGAGCTATGGATATCACTCTGTATGCTCTGAATGTGTTGCTCTGATTTGGTTGATAAATAAAATGCTGATTGGCCAGTAGCCAGGTAGGAAGTATAGGCAGGACAAGCAGAGAGGAGACTTCTGGGAAAAGGAAGGCTGAGTCAGGAGTTGCCAGCCAGAGCCACAGAGGAGGCAAGATGGCAAGGCAGAGCTGAGAACAGGTACCAAGCCATGTGGCTAAACATAAACAAGAATTATGGGTTAGTTTAAGTGTAATAGCTAGTCAGTAAAAAGCATGAGCTAATGGCCATGCAATTTATAAATAATATAAGCCTCTGTGTGTTTACTTGGGTCCAAACAGCTGTGGCACTGGCAGGTGAGAGAGATTTCTCCTGACTACCAGCAGGCTGGGACACAGGAAAACTTCAGCTACAAGTGGTGTCCCATGTTGGGGAGCTTGGAAAACCCTATTTTCAAGCTGGTGATAGAGCCCTATCAAGGAGTGGGTGAGATAAGGAAACAGTGTTTCCTGACTCTTTGACTATAGTGTATTGGAAGCCAAGGCTGAGAACTGGTGGAGTAGAGCTGTTGACTTTGGGAGTGGAAGAAGAAACTTGACACTGTGAAATAGACCAGAATATTGAAAATTGTCACTCACAAGGTTTATGCTCAAAAGAAATGGTTTATTATTCCTCAGAGACCAGTTCTGCTAAGGGAAGAGAAATGCCAGACTCTATAGCCTTGAGCACTCCTGTCTCACTGAGGTGAAGACATTGTAATGGACCAGTGAAGTTCATAGTCAAAGCACAAACACATCAAGACTGACCTAGCTATAGGATGGTAGAATGTTTCCCATTTGCATATGGCTCAATAAAAGACTGTTTTTAAAGATCCTCTTATACATCGTATCATGTAAAACTATTAAGGAAAATTTATAAAACATGAAAATCATCAAAAACCATAGTGTAGGGGAAGCTGTGAAAGCAACAGTACCAGAGTCATGGAGGAAGGATGTTGAAATGGCTAAGTCATTTCAAGTGTGATTATTGTGATGTGGGTCCCAAGCCTGGCCCTCTAATTATTATGGCAAACAAGATACAATAACAAGTTGTAATGTAATCATAAAGAAGAAAATACTACAAAGGAACCGGAAACAAATAACAACAAAATGCGTTAGACATCACAACACCATGAAAGAACACTTTTGATGGGATCCTTAGACCGAGTATGGCTGAGGACAGATTCTTTGAATTTGGAGATGGATCAATAGAAACTCCCAAAGTGGAAAAACAAAGAATAGAAAAAAAACTGGAGTAAAATTAAGCATAGGCTGTAATAACTATGGGACAGCTGCATGGGTAGGGTGAGAAGATCAGAAAGGAGAAAGGAACAGGGGATAATATTTGAAACAAGTAACTGGAAAAACTCTCCAAATGAATGCTAAGCTTTAAACTACAGAGCTAAGAGCCCGGGCAGGATAAATGTCTGAAAAGCCTTCCAACTCCCAAGGCCCTATGCTTAGGTTCATAGTATTTAAACTGGATGATATCAAAGATAAAGAGAAAAGTCCCAAATAAGATGACAAACACTTCCACAGAAAAGTAAAAGTAAAGATTATTTTCTCTTCATAATAGCAAGAAAAAGGTGGAGTGATATGTGTAGTGTTAAATGATAAGCCCAATGACTCAGAATTCTGATTCCTGTGAACTTCTTCTTTAAACATGGAGGAGAACACAATCATTTTAGACAAACAAAAATTGAGGAAATACATGGCCAGAAAACTGCTTTGCAATAAATATTGAAAAAAATCATTAAAGGGAAGGAAATTTGTATAGGGTAGCAACTTAAAGCTACAAAAAGGAAATACATCAAGAAAGGAATATTTAAGTAAATGAAAATCAAGTTCTCTTGTTCTTAATTCAGCTAATAGGTTCAAAGATAAAGTAAAAAGCCAAATTTAATCAAAATGATAACATGAATGAACTTGATTAAGTATGTTTATATTCATTCATGCTTAAGGTAAATGATGACATCACTGACTAAAAGAATGAGAGGAAAGAATAAAAAGTATTTGGTTATAAAGCATTTGCAATGCTCATTAAATGATATGGTGAATTTGTAATTACATTTGGATTAGCTGTCAATGTATACAAAAGATGCTAGGCCAAGCACTGTAAAAGAGTTAAAGACCACAACTACTGGTGTACTAGCAAAAAAAAAAAAAAAAAAAAGGGAAAGAAAATTGAATCATAAAAATTGCTTAGTTAAAATGACAAAAACAAGAATAGTGTTGTAAAATAAAGTGTGAACAAGGAGAAGTCCATTAATGAGAAACAACAATAAATATAATATATATTAATACAAATAGTTCAATAATCATTCAATAGCCAAGTATCTGAATGTTAAAAGACAAATTTAATAGATGGGTTGTCAGGAAGGATTAGAAAACACAATGCAAATGTATATTGCATGTAAGGAACCTACTTTGCATATAAAGAACCATAAAGAAATATCACAAACATTAGTCAAAAGAAAGCTGGAGTTGCTATACTAATATCAGAAAAAGCAGACTTGAAAATAAAATGAATTATCAAGGTAGGAACAATGGAACAGACTGTCTAAAAAAATCATAGCAATTCTTAACGTAATGCACACTAAAACACATGTAGCAAAACTGGTAGAACTGTGAGGACATACAGAGTAATCCGTTTTTAAGAGGTAGACATCAGTATCTCTGTTTTAGGAATGGATAAGTCTAACAGACAAAAAGTAAGAATTGAGATTAATTCAAACGTACCACCCAGCAATAGATATAACCAACAGATGTAGACCAGGCTAGCTAATGGTGGCGATGTGCCAATTAACAAATTCACATGGAACACTTCCCAGTGAGGCCACATTGGGAACCATCAAACAGATCTTCATATAATTGAAACAACAGAAAGGATAATAATATGTGGTCTCAAAATATAGCCATATTAGGCTAGAAATTAATAATGGAAAGGTCTGGGATCTGAATATTAAATAACATACTTCCAAATAGTGTAACTGAAAAAAGAAAATGCATGAGAAAATAAAAATACATTACTGAGACAAGTTTCTAGCAAAAAGAAGAAAGATCTAGTAGCAATAAACTAATTTTAGGAAATTAGTGAACAAAATAAAAAAATAAATTCAAAGAAGTTGATGAAAAGTTAAAAAACAACAACAGCATAAATCACTGTAACTGGGATAGGGAACCAGTGGAAATGAGCAACAAATGCTGGTTTTACAAAAAGACCAATGAGATTACTTAGTCTTTAACAGGGTGACTGAAAATAAAGCATGTAATATCAGAAATGAAGAGCTGATGTAACTACAGGTGCCATGGATATCGAGTATATAGTGCAGGAATAGAATTAGAAAATTCTCTGCCCACAAAAATGATAGTTTAAATCAAATGGAGGAATGTCTTGAAAGAATCTACAAATCCCAAAAAAGTAGAAATAGATATTTCAATCAGGACTATAGCTATCAAAGAACTGGAATCCCTGAATAATGCATTCGCATACAGAATGTTCCAGGCCAGCCAAGGTCTTCCAGTGAATTCCACTGAATATTTAAGGAAAAAAAATTTATTAGTTTTTTACAATCACTTTCTTTTCCCCGCTTTTATCAGAAAATATATTTTTTTCTCACATAATATAGCCTGATTGTGGTTTTCCTTTAGCCAGAAGTTTTCTCTGTTCTCTCCAGGTCCCATAGTCCTGTGGCCCACTTATAAAAACCTTATATTAATTATAACTGCTTGGCCATTAGCTCAGGCTTATTACTGACTAGCCCTTACACTTAAATTAACCCATAGTTCTTATCTATGTCTAGCCACATGGCTTGGTACCTTTTCTCAGTTCTGCTTTGACATCTTGCTTCCTCTGTGTCTGGCTGGTGACTCCTGACTCATCCCTTCCTCTTTCCAGAATTCTCCTCATCTGCTTGACCCACCTATACTTCCTGCCTGGCTACAGGTCAATCAGCATTTCATTTATCAATCAATCAATCAATCAATCAATCAATCAATCAATCAGAACAACACATATTCACAGCACACAGAACAACATCCCACAGCACTTCCCCTTTTCTGTCTAATCAAAAAGGAAGGTTTTAACTTTAACATAGTAAAATCGCATATAACAAAACAGTTATCAAGCAAGAATAACAGTTATAATATCTAGTCTATTTGTATTTGGCAAAATTAAAGAAAATATTCTATCTATCCTATATTTGTGAGTCTGAAGTTTCATATCTAATTTATCTTCTATCATGACTAAGGAAAGCTATAACTATCTAGTCTTCAACTACATCAAAGATCTCAGAAGGATACAATATTACTTAAGTAAACAGGAAGCACATTGTAAGCAACTTCGAAACATCTAGAATGACAGAGACACCTGGCTGCCTGGACAGTCATTCAGAGTTCCTCTGCAACTTTGGGGCATCCATCTTCAGCCTATAGGCCTAGAGTTTCTCAGTTTCTTTTTCTTGTGTTCTGTAGAATGTCTGGCAGTCTCCTCTGTGAAGCAGGAACCTGAAGGACCATCTTGCCCTGCAAAGTTTAGTGGTCACTTTCCTATGGGTCCTGCATGTCCAGTCAATACAACATTTTGTCAAGCAGTCAAGGCAAAAACAGTTTCTTACCCAACTGGCTATTTTTTTGCCAAGAAAAAGATAAACTCCGTATGGAGTGTCTTTGATGCCCATCTTTGTCTTTGAAGTAATTGGTGCTGCCAGGAACAGATGTGTCTCATTGTCCAGAAAAATCTAACTTCTTAAAACATTTTAAATGCCATATTCTGTAGATCTTTTAAGTGTTTGAAGATTGCCTACCTAATTGAAATATATCTGTGTATATCTAGAAAACTTAACTAACGAGTATAAGTTTGATTACCATAGATGATTAATTTTTAATCTGTATTTCTTAATTATAAATTACAATTTCAAATGAGCTGTACAAACATAATATCTTAAACAAGAGTAGAAATATATATAATATAACAAAATTAACTTCAAATTTGCAACAATAACTAAAATCCATAGCAATATAAAACATTTTAAACAAGTTGTTATTCTTTATCCTATCATATCTATATTTTCCCTCCATCTACTTCTCCCAGTTCCTCCCCACCTCCCTCCCGTCCTGATAAACACCCCCTTATGTGGCTCATTAGAAAAAAAAACAGGCTTCTATGGGATAATAATAAAATAAAATAATATAAAATAAAATGTGACATAAAATAAAAGCAACACATCAGATTTGGATAGAACAAGCAAAAGGAGGGGAAAGAGCCCAAAAGAAGGCACAAGAATCAGAGACTCACTTGTTTGGACACTCAGGAATCCCATAAAACACTAAACTAGAACCCATAATATATATGAAAAGGACGTGAAGGATAAAAAGAGAAGAAAAAATATAGATAAAAGGAAAATAAAAAATAAAATGACTTTTTAAAAAGACCTGACATGTCATTATGAGAAAAGAAACCACCAATGATGTTGTTGAGTTGGTTTTCTGTTGGCCATCTACTGCTGGGCACGCAGCCTACCCTTAAGAGTAGTGTGTTTCCCCAGTGAGACTTTCTTGAATGAAACTAAATTTTCATTTGTTAAGTGGTTATCAAATGGACATGGCTTTAGGTTAGGGATGGGGTGTGTGTTCACTTCTTCCAACTCTAGGACCTCAACTGGTGCAGATTTCTGCAAGTTCTGTGCATGTTACCCAGTCATGTTTATGTAGAGGTCCTTTTGTTGTTGTCATTTGTTTGGTGTGTGTGTGTGTGTGTGTGTGTGTGTGTGTGTGTGTGTGTGTGTGTGTCCATCTACACTGGCTCTTACACTCTTTCCACCTCCTCTTTCTCAGGGCTCCTTGAGCACTGCTTGGAGTATTTGATGTCTGAGTGTTCTAAGGATCTCTCACTTTCTACACAATGTCTGTCTGTGGGTAACTGCAGATATTGTTTCCATCTGCCTCAGGAGGAAGCTTCTCTGATGATGGCTGAGAAAGGCACAGATCTATGAGTATAGCAGAATATTATTTATTGCTATTGTATTTTTTTTTCAGAACAGTATTTGGTTTTACCCTCAGTCCCTGGTCACCTAAGCAGTGTCAGGTATAGGTTCCATCTGGGGCCTAAGTCAAATCAGACATTGGTTGGTCACTCCCACAAGCATTGTGCTACCACTGCAGTAGCATATCTTGTAGATAGGACACCATTGTAGATCTAAAGGATTGTGGCTGGGTTGGTGTTTGCATTTCTCTTTTGGTGGTGTGTAGAATTCATTTCTGTAACAAAGAAGCTAGAATGTGGGAGTTGAAGGTTCTGTGTAGGCACCAGCTAAACTTTTCCATGTTCAATGAGTTATATAACTGTTTTCTTCAGTGATGGTGTCTTGTCCTCAATTTATGGAAAGCAATATTTAGTCTTGGTAACAGCCTGTGCTATTTGGGATTCCCTTGAGATCCCTTTGTGCAACAATTCAATTAGCTGTAACCTAATTCCAGTACTGGAAGCTTTATTTGGTGATAAGAAATGTCCAGTTGGGGCTCTGTCTCCACCATTACTTAATGATTTCATTTAGATCACCTTCATATACATACGGAAGCTTCTGCTGTACTAAGTTTCCATACAACCCCTCAAATGACCCTTAATTTTAGTTGTGTCTCCCCATATTTCCACCCTTCCCCCTTTTTCTACCCCTCTTCACTTGATACTCCAATTTCAGCCCCCCATATATCTATAACTATATAAGCTACTACTCTTTCCTAGGGAGCTCCATATGTCCCCTCTAGTCTCTTACTCTACACCGAACATCTGTGGTTTTATGACTTGTAGAGTGGTTATCATTGACTTAAAAGCTAATGTTCATATATAAGTGAATACACAACATATTTGTCTTTCTGAGACTGGGTTATCTTATTCAGGATGATTTTTTTCTAGTTCCATTTTTAAATTAGGTTATTTGTTTTCTTGAAATCTAGTTTTAAACAATCACTTAAAACATGAAATCAAAAGGATTGCTTCCTGATAATTTCTATGAGGTCAGAATCACCTGGATATCATAATCAGATGAAGATAACACACACAAACACATGCGCATGCACACACACTAGGGTGGTATCACCTATGGACATGAGCATGCATGTAAAAACCCTTAACAAATTATTACTAAAATTAATTAATCAATGGATAAGAATTACACGTTTGTGGCCACATGTCCTTTGTCTCATGTATGCAAAGCTTTTCAAGATCTGAAAATCAGCTAATGTAAGCCTCAGAGCAACAAAGTAAAAAGAAAAAATGCAAAAGATGCTAACAATGCATGAAAAAGAATATTTGCCAGAATACCATGTGGAAATAAATGTATAAATGCAACAAGTTCTCTGTACATAAAACTACAAAACTCTGATGAAAGAAATCAATAAATGCAAAGATTTTCCATGTTGATGGATAGGAGATATAATAATCTACAGGCTCTACATATGCAATTCAATCTCAGAATTAGAAGATGCCTCAGAAGAGTCAAGACAAGATTGTGGGAAAGAATACTCAAACTTCCAAAGTTCAAAAATTGTTATAAAGTTAAAAAATTAAGACTGAATTGTAGTAGATATTAATAGAATATTGGTACAAGACAGATAAAGTAATATGTACAATGAAAATATCTTTGACAAAGGGACAAAAGCATTAGAATGGAGAATATGCATAACTTTAAATAAATTGTATTTCAGTACTTTGGCATCCACATGCAAAATCATTAACCAAACAGTGATATTATACTTTTCATAAAAGTCATTTGAAAATGATCATTGAATTAGATCTAATGTGGTTTTGGGATAATCTCTTAAGTGCCACCTGTGAAAGAAAAAAATGTAGAAATTGTACTAGATCATTAAAATTCAAATTTCTTACTCTGTAAAAGGCACATCTGATAAAGGACTTTGGTTTGAAACATATAGGGAACTGCTCAAACTCAACAAAATGGTCAACAGTTCAATCAAAACAGATGTGTGAGTTGAAAGAAGAATCAGAAATCAGCAAAAGATCCCAAACCCAGGAAGATACACAAATGTCAGAGAAGAATTTGGGAATATACATAACATCATATGCAACTAGGACATTGTGAGTTAAAATGAGAATTCACCACTTCACAGCAATCAGAAGGGTGAAACTTCCCTACTCCAAATGCTGACAAGGATTTTGGACTAAAGGAACTATCATACATTGCAGATGGGATACAAAATGCTATAGCCAGTTAGAAAGATATTATGTGGTTTTGTTTATTTTATTTTTTGCTTTTGTTCCCCAAATGAAAACACTCCTACTATATTACTAACAGCTATACAACTATTTCTGACAAGATACACAAGATAAACACCATAAAGAAAGAAATCTCTATTTTGACCCAGTTTCAGAGTTTTTGAGTCTGTAGTTTGTTGGTCCTGTTGCTTTGGGGCCTGTGGTGGAGCATGCAGTGAAACAAAGCTACTCACCAAAGACAGATGGCAGTTAGGTGCAAGGATTGATAGAGAGCAGGAGGGAGTCAAGACCAAGTTCTCTTGTAACCTTCTATTTCTAAAAATGTAACTCGCCTTCACTTGGTCCCACCAAATATTTTATCACCTCCTCATTGTTGCATCAACTATGGACAAAGACTTTACTTAACACAGGAGACTTTGAGGGTCATTTCCAAATCATATCAAGCAGCATTATTCATAATTACCCAAATGTGCATACAGATTATGTACCTACAATATCTTCAAGTAAGTAAGTAGGTCAATGGATAGAAACACTCAGTATATAGAGATGATTGAATAGATTGAATATCTCAACATGAATAAGAAAAAGTCAAAACAATGTACCTAGTACAGAGATCAGTTGTAACCCTGGGATTAAGGAAAGGCAGGATGAAAACATGAAGTGCCCAGAATACTTAGGGTTGTAAACTTGATTTGCTCCTATAAATTTTATTTGCTCCTATGGGATCATCTGAAGAGCAAACTCAAATCCTTGTGCATGAAAGACACACAGTCTACCATGAAATACACCCCACTCTTTCTGTGGTGCTTGATTACTTACAGACACTTTTGTACATGTTTAAATAGTCATCTGACTTAGACACCACAAAAAGAGCTGCTAAATTTTCTCAGTAGTGGTCCAGCCCTCTGCCATCCTTCACTGCACTCTGCAGATGCTTCTTGTGACCTAGGCAGTTTGAACTAGAAGCTGAAGCCAGGGAAAGTATGCCTCCTGCAACTCCGCAGAAGCACATCTTGCCCCTTTGAAGTGGATGCCATGGATAGGGAGCATGGCGGTGTGCATGTGTGCATTTCAATAAAACAGCAAGCGTGAATCCCCATGCCCTGCCTGGGTTTTGAGTCACTAGAGTTTGCTCCATTGGCACACCAAGGAGACTTGCCGGAGGGACCTGCTCCTGAAGGAAAGCTGCTGGCACAGTGTTTATTAAGGCATGTGGAGTACCATTGCAGTGCCTTGGGCAGAGCCATCATTTAAATTACATTATGTGCTTTGGCACTCTGATTGATGTGCTATCAATTAGACTCATTCCATTGCTATTTTTTTATACCTAGGGATTATTACACAGATTTTAGAAAATTTCCCCAAAGAAATTCCTTATACAATCTGTTGGCCTAAATATTTGAGAACCAGAGACTATTTAGTGCTGTTTGTATAAGCACATTTAATGTATGATTAAGGATATAGACATAGTCTGGATACATTAGGAATGATGATCATGGAGGAAAATGTTTCAGTCTACACAAATGCCCTAGGATTCTCTTACCTTCTGATGACTATGGTTGGTGTCCAGAGAACAAGGTACCAGGCTGGTAGACTTTGAAGCACTGATGCTTTCCTTTGTGATGTGTGACTGAAAAATGGGGCTGCTTGTCTTCTGATTTCCTTTCCATCTGGACTTTACATTTAACAACCCAAGAGCCATATCATTTATCCCTCAAAATGATCTCTTTCTTATTTGATGAAATTTCTTTCCATTGCTCATATTAGAAAGGGAAATCACTTCACTTTTGATATGTCTGAATTAAAATGGTACGAGAAACATTTGCCACAAAGACTCTAGAAATAATATCAGTGAATGAGGTTTCATGAGTGGTAATTTAGAATTTGTACATGTTTAGTCCAGTGAAGACTGTATTTTATAAGGAAAAGTAAAACTTATTTTATTGCTCAAAATAACTGAATTATTACACATTAATCACAATTACTCACTAAAAGGCTGTGGTGCGTATTTTAAAGAAATATAAACAATAGCGCCTCTGTTCCAAGAAACATTTCATCTAAGGAAAAATGATTTTGTAATTCAAAACAGAAATTGCCCTAAGTTTTTATCGTACATGGTCACATTTGTGTGCCATTTCATCTGGGCAACTTGCTGACATTTTTCGTGTTTGTGACTTCATAGGCTGCGGTCATTTGTTACCCCGACATTACCCATCTGCACATGTATTTGTCATTTCTCTGTTGAATTTGCTCCAGTTGGGTACTGGGAACTTAGAACCAAGAATAATAATGTTACGTGAAGGATACCATTAGAGGAAAAATTGTACTTCAAAGTCCAAGCACATATGGTTTTGACTTTTATAAAGATGGCAGGTGGGCACGAAGGAAAGGTTGATTTCAAATTTATTTTGGGGATAGGAGGAACTTCTTAAAGTCTGGGGAAGATTAATTTTCAATTTGGAATTCTTCATAATTGAAACATGATCGGGTTTTACAACTTCCTGAGGTAACTTTTGTAGATGCCGAGGCTGTCTTCCTGGAGCCTAGCGGAATAATCTAACAGAAGTGTCAGAATGATGGAATACTGACAAATGTTGGCTAAGAGGAAGAACACATCTACAGTGCAGTCCGTTTGAAAAGGTTTAGTTAAAAAACTAATCATAACAATGAGCTAAAGAGGAAATGATTACCTTTAAATATGACTCACAATTGAGAACAGAATTTTTTTAAATTTATCTGGTTTAGAAGACCAATTTATTATACATTTGTTTATTTCTAATGCTGCTCAGATGTCCTGAAATGCTGAAGGTTCTTCAGTGAATCCAGCAGTTGTGTCTTTTGGAAATACCTTTTTCACATTCTGTACTAGGAACGCTTCCAGTCGAAGAAGGGACAAAGAGTGATTCCCTGGAGCGGAGAACTCAAATGCTAGCAGCTATCCTAAACACACTTGCACACATAGTACTCAAAGGTCCATTGGCAACATTTGCTGGCAAAATACAAGAAATCACTTAAATGTGAATTTATGGGAGAGGTAGACCGAGTCCTGTTACAAATTAACTATTTTATATCATATTATTAACAATATAGCCATGTTCAATATTATGGAGTAATATCCATGATGTAGAATAAAAAGCAAAGTTCAGGACAGTACACTATGAATAGTATACTAATGTCTGCATATAGTTGTTTAATATATACATTATTCATGCAAACAATTTTAGAAGCAAGATTTTTAAAACAGATTCTACCTTTTCTTCACTAACATTATGCATAAAGGGAGAAAAAAGCTTTACTTTTTTTACTTTACTGTCCCCACAGGAATCAGTCCACTTCCTCATCTCATTTGTGACTTTTTGTTACAAATGTCTGCTTTGCATTCTTATATAGGAGTGATTGAGTCAGGGAGTTGGAAGCATTCTATGACAATGTTTGATTTGGAATAAAGTCTTCTTCCTGTGAGATCTGCCCTTTTCTTTGTCCGTAGTCAGGGTTTTTGTGAAGCAGTGGAGAAGAGTTCAGAGATCCTCTTCATACAAGGCTGGTTTGGATGGAGGGAGACTGTGTGGAGGGAAGATTTGGGGGCATTTCTAGAAAGAAGTCAAACTTCTAACATTTTCAGTGTGTGTGTGTGTGTGTGTGTGTGTGTGTGTGTGTGTGTGTGCCTGTGTGCCTAAATGCCCAAATGTCCCCAGATGTGTGAACATATGTGTGTGCATGCTTACAGATGCAAGAGGAAAACTTTAAGTAGTGTTACTCAGGTTCTCTCTCCCTTTGTTTTGAAAATGAGCCTCTGAATGGCCTGGAATTCACTGATTGGTCTATGCTGGCTGTTCAGTGAGCTTTGAATCCATCTGTCTCTGCCCCACTCCCCTGCCCATGTCAGGGATTATGAGTGCACACCACTACACATTACATTTTTAAAAATGTAAGTTCTGGGGAATTGGACCTCCCTATGTCTCATGCTTATGAGGTGAGCACTGTGCTAATGGAGCCCAATATTTCGTCTATGTGACCAGCAAGAGTCACGAAGTTTTTAAATGCTTTGTGTTTTGTATGATTCTCCAGTGCACCCAATTCTCAAGTATAGTGAGTTCAGGAAAAAGGTGGTTAGGAGAGTTTGGAGAGTCAGATGAAGATTGTTTCTGGGGGGCAAAGGAAGACAGACATCTTCTCTAAGTGAGAAGGAGGTGGGGAAAGGGGTAAGAAATATTCCTAGTAGGCATTCTCAGCATACTGAAGAGCCCCCGACAGAGCTCAGGTTTGTGGCCTTGGATCCAGATCAGGTTTTCCCTAATCCATTATCTGTCAGAAGAAAGTGTATCAAGTAGGAGCTTATAGACCCAACCTGCATCTGCCCAGATCCAGTGGGAGCTCCTCTGAGACGGAGTCAAAGCAGAACAGGACCCGGTGACAATGCTGTCACTCTTCCCACACTCAGTCTTTCTCATTCCCAGAATCAGGGGTGGTGCCAGTAAGGGTGAGCAATGGTACGTAGACTTGGTTTAGAAAGGATTCTCTAGAGAAAGAAAATTAATGTATGTATGTAATGTTAAATTACTTATTGTAAGAAATCAATGCATATAATTTCAGAACCATGTGCTACAATCTTGTACTTTGCAAAATGTGAACCTAGTAAATTCAATGGTATGATTTTGTGTAATTCCAGAGTTCTGAGAACCAGTGAAATTAATGATATAAACATCTATCCAAGAATAATAGAAAATGGGATGCAATATTTTCTCCCTACCAATGGAAATATAAAGGGAAGGAATTCTTCCCTGGTCCACCCAGACTTCATGGATTAAGTAACCCTGAGGCACACTGATGAAGACAGTCTGTTTTATATTGAGTCCACAGATTCATATGTTAACTTCTAGGATCATCTTTATAGAGATACCTGGAAATAATGTTAAATTTGGCAATCTTGTGGCCTATTCAATTGGAATAAAAATGGAACCATCATGTAGATAAAGTTGAATATCTTTATAAACTAATTTTTGTTGAAATCAAAGTCTGTAAAAATAGTCCAGGCACGATGTGACAAATCTAAATAAGTTGCTCAAATAGAAGAATTAAAAATAAGATCAGAAAAAAAATAAGATCAAAATCTTTTAACCTATATTCAGATATAAGAACATAAAAGAAAGTGCTCGGGAGGCAGAGCCAGGCGGATCTCTGTGAGTTCAAGGCCAGCCTGGGCTACCAAGTGAGTTCCAGGAAAGGCACAAAGCTACACAGAGAAACCCTGTCTTGAAAAACCAAAAAAAAAAAAGTGCTATATAAAGAATGGTATTTTGAATGTAATTAGCCCCCATAATCTCATAGGGAGTGGTACTATTAGGAGGTATGGCTTTGTTGGAGGAAGTGTGTCACCATGGGGGTGGGCTTTGAGGTTTCCTATACTGAGTATACTGCCCAGTGTCTGAATCAACTTCCTGTTGCCTGCAAGATGTAGAACTCTCAGCTACTTCTCCAGCACCATGTCTGCCTGCATGCTGCCATGCTTCCCACCATGATGACAGTGACTGAACCTCTGAAAAGGTAAGCTAGCCACTCCAATTAAATATTTTCCTTTATAAGAGTTGCTGTGGTCATGGTGTCACTTCACAGCAATAGAAACCCTCACTAAGATCACAAGAAACACTAAATTCACAGCCTGAATAATAAAAAGCAACCCATGGGCACCAGCAACAAGGCAAACCGCATGTGCAACTATCTGAGTGGTGTTTTAAAGCAGACTTTATAAAGATACTTTAAGACTTATTCTATAAGCAAATGAAAGCACAATATCAACAATATAGAAATCATATGCATGCATTAATAAAACTTATGTTGGCTTTTTAGACATCCTTACTATTATTTTGCCCTCCTCCCTCCTTCTTCTGTATTTATTTACTCCCTGCTTACTTACTCAGAGATCTCCCTTTTCCCCATTTTCAGCATCAAGTCACTTCTGCCTTGCTCTCCCTATTATTCCATCACTTTACCCCCACCATGGTCCCTTTTACTCTAGTGGTTTCCTTACTTACTCCAGGCTGTGTACTCACATTTGAAGACTTGGAGCTCTCAAATAAGAGAACATGTGATGTTTGTCTTTCTAGGTCTGGGTTACCTCACTCAATATGATCTCTTGTAATTCTACCCATTTACCTGAAATTTTCATGGTTTTATTTTTCTTTACAGCTTTACAGTATTTTATAGTGAGTATGTAGAACATTTTCACTATTCCTTTGTCAGATGAAGACTATTTAAGTTGTTTCCATTTTAAGCTATTATGAATAGAACAGTAATGTACATGGCTGAGCAAATATCTTGAGAAATAGGATGTTGGTCCTTTGGGTATCTGCCAAGGAGTGGTATGGCTGGGTTGTATAGTAGATTTGTTTTTCACCTTCTGTGAATTCTCCACACTGATTTCCAGAGTGGCTTGCCTGGCTTGCAGTCCCACAAATATTGAACAAGAAGTACTTTCCCCCCATACTCACTCAAACATTTGTTGTCAGGTTGCTTTGTTGATCTTTGCCATTCTAATTGGTGTAAGGAAAATCTCAAATTGTTATGGTTTGAATTTATCTAATTGCTAGGAACAATAAAGAATCATACCATAAACTATCTACCTAAAAATTCCTATAGTACATGTAAGTCAGTGTATAAATAAGCATATACAGGCTGACAATTCTGGCTCCAAGAACCAAAGACCATCTAAGAAAACCCTCAACACCAGGCATGAGATGCCCTTTTTTTAGTTATTGGATAGGGTTGTTCAATATACTCCAAAACATCACAGGTTATTGCTATTGTCCTCAATTTTCCTCAGAGGTGGAAGATAAATCCCCATTGCACTTTAGACACAGAGTTCAGAGGACACTGAGCTGGAGCCTACCTGAAAGTCTCCTCCCTGAGGACTAATCTTCATGGCATCAGAAGGCTCCATGTTAGCTTCCAAAGGAGGGAACCAACCAACTCTCCTACCCAGATATAACAACTATGAACTGCAACAACCATGAGCATGGCATGATATCCCTGAGGGGACAGTAGTGGCACACATATCTTGGCAGTAACCAAAGGCTTTCTAATTGGACTTAAGACCTGACCAACAAGGGGAAAATTATGTCTATTACGGGAAACCTACCTATCTACCAGGGCCAGTGAAGTCATTGTGGACCTTGGAGGAGATCCTACAACTGCTACTTTTCTAAACTAGCATCATTCCTAACTGCATTCTAAGTATTTGTCCTTATACCCACAGGTAAGTTTAGGCTTCATTCTTCATGGAGGAAACTCCTCTTTGCAACAGATGAAGACTATTACAGAAAACCACAACCCATCAAAATGAAGAGTTGTGGAGCCAAGTCCCAAGGGATGCAATACAACTCCCACACCTAAGGCTCTTGGATTATTTTACAGATTATGTATTTTACACTAGACACTATGTGAAGAATTGGCTAGTTAAGACACACAGGTCTTAATTAACCAATGGTAGTGAATGCCTTTAATTCCAGTACTTGGGACACAGAGGCAGGCAGATCTCTGTGAGTTTGAGGACGGCCTCCTGGTCTACATAGTGAGTCCCAGGACAGTCAAAGCTGCATAATGAGACTCTGTTTCTGAAAAACATGTAGATTGTTTCTGTCTCTTTTTGTCCTGTCTTCACACAACCTTAATTCTATTCCTCGTTCATTGAGATCCTCCCATGGCCCCCTGTTAGTTTCCTCCCTTTTGTGTATACTTCAATTTTAACACACATTTCTAAAGATTCCAAGTTAGCATCACCTATGGAAAAGAACACACAGTGTTTGTCTCTCTGGGTCTTGGTTGCTTCACTCAGAATGATTAATTATGACTCACTCCATTTACCTATGAAGTTAATGTTTCTTTACAGCTAAATGATATCCCATTGTGCATATGTATCACATTTTCCCTGTCCTTTTATCAGTTGATGGACATTGAAGATATTTTTATTCCCAAGCTATTGTGAATAAGACAGCTATGAGCATAGATGAGCAAGTGTCTGTGTAGCAGGCTAGAGTCCTTTGAGAATGTGCCCTGTAGTGCTATAGCTAGATCTATTTTTAGCTTTTTTTTTTCCTTCAGTTTTTCGAGACAGGGTTTCTCTGTGTAGCTTTGCGCCTTTCCTGGAACTCACTTGGTAGCCCAGGCTGTCCTCGAACTCACAGAGATCCGCCTGGCTCTGCCTCCCGAGTTCTGGGATTAAAGGCGTGTGCCACCACCGCCCGGCCTATTTTTAGCTTTTTAAGGAATCTATTTCCATAGGGGCTGTGCCAGTCAGCACTCCCATCAACAGTGAATAAATGTTCCCATTTATCCATAGCCATGCCAACATTTGTGGTAATTTGTTTTTTGTTTTTATTTATTTGACCTTAGCATTCTGACTGTAGAAAAAATGAAATCTCAAAGTACTTTTAATTTGCATTTTCAGTAAAGTCTGAAAATAAAAAAAAAAAATTTCTCAGGTATATATTTCTTCTTTTGAGAACTTTCCTGTTAGTCCCTTTCTCCTATTTTTAGTTGCATTGTTTTCCTAGTGTTTACTTTTTTAAGTTCTTTGTATACTCTAGGTACTAGGCCTTTATCAGATGTATAGCTGGTAAAGATTTCTTCATTCTGTAGACTGCCTGTTCACTCAGTTTTGCTGAGTGAATTCGTCAATTGATGATCATAATGTCTGTGCTACCAGGGTCGTGTTCAGAAAGGCCTTTCTTGTTCCTGTAAATTTCCTGCATATTCTTTACTTTCTTATGATACCCATAAGACTTAGGGTATCAGATCTTATATTAAGGTATTTAATACATTTGGAGTTTAAGTTTTGTGCAGGATGGGGAATACCGTTCTAATCTCATTTTTCCATAGGTTGCTTTTCCATTTAACCAGCACCATTTGTTGAAAAAACTCTCTCTTTTTCTTATGTGTATCTTTGGCTTCTTTGTAAAATGAAAATTGATTGGCTATAGGTGCATGGGTTTATATTTTTGTTCTCAATTTTATTTCATTCATCATATGTCTGTCTTAATGACAGTGCCATGCTGGGTTTTGTTGTTGTTGTTTTATTTTTGTGTTTTTTTTTTAAACTATAGCTTTGTAGTATGGCTTGAAATAAGGTATTGCAATAAATACCTCTAGTACTGAATTTATTGCTTTGGCTATCCTTTGATTTTTTGCATTTCCATATGAATTTTGAGATTGTTTTATAATTTCTGTGAAAAGTGGTTTTGGAATTTTGATGAGAATTGCATTGAATCTGTATATTGTTTTTGGTAGATGGTCATTTCTACAATATTAATTTTACCCATCCATAAATGTGGAAAGAGTCCCATTTTTTGATTTCTTCAATTTCTTTCTTCAGTGTCCTAAAGTTTTCAGTATTTCACAATCTTGGTTGTATTTATTTTAAGACATTCTGTGATGCTTTGTGAATGTGATTGTTTTCCCAATTCCTTTCTTGGTATGTTTGTCATTTGTCTATAAAAAGGCCATTCATTTCCTGTGTTAATTTTTTCTAATCCTTTGCTGAATGTGTTTATAAGTTGTAGGCATTTTCTGGTGGAATCTTCACTATCCTTTATGTACAGAATCATATAATTTTGCTAATTTAGATCTTTTTCCTCTCTTTGATATGCTGTGGCTCATGGTTCATAAATCTTGTTGATCTTCATAGAACCAATTTTTTCCCCATTGGTTTTAATGTGTTGCTGTATGTTTTTCATGAATTTCAGCCATGATTTTGATTATCTCATCCCATCTACTCTTTTGAAGTGCTGTTTGTTATTGTTTTTCCAAGGTCTTGTGGCATATTTCTAAGTTATTAAATTCAGCCCTCTCAACTTTTTGGATGTAAATGGCACTGTAGTTTCTTCTTTGCACTGTTTTCATTGTGTCTCAGAGACTTTGCTGTATCATGTGTTTATTTTCATTCTGTTCTGGGAGTTTTTAAATTTCTTTATTGATTTTTTTCCCTGTCTCATTTATCACTCAGTATTGTGCTCTTTAGTTCCAAATAGGCTGTGTACATGCTTCCGTTTCTATTGATGTTGATATATAAATATCAACAATATCATTGATATATATACTATTCCACCATGGTCAGATGGACTATAGAATGTTATTTCAATTTTCCTATATCTTGAGACATGATTTGTGTCCTAATATTTGATAGATTTTTCTAGAAATTTCTATTGGTTTCTGGTAAAAATACATATTCTGTAACATTTGGGTGGAATTTTCTGTAGATGTCTGGTAGATCTATCTGAGTTATGATATCATTTAAGTCCAGTATTTATGTTTAGTTTTTTGTCTGGAGTACCTATTGATAAGAGTGGAATATTAAAGTCATCCACAATCAATGTGTTGCTGTGAATATATAGCTTTAGTTCTAGTAGTATGTCTTTTATCAAGTTGTGTGTACCTGTGTTTGGTATATAACCATTTAGATTTGTGATATCATCCTTTTAGATTTTCCTATTAATAGGTGTGAAATATCCTTCCATATCTTTTCTGTTTTTGTTTTGAAGTTCATTTTGTCAGATATTAGGAGAGCTATACTTGCTATCATATTTCCATTTGCATTTCCAACCTTTTCCTATCCTTTTACCGTAAAGTGAGATGTATTGTTGATGGTGTTTTTCTTGTAGGTAACAAAAAGATAGATGTTATTTTCTGTTAATTTTTAATTATTATTGAAATATGTATATGAATTACTATCCTTTCCTTCATATTTTATACAGTTTTCTTAGACCTCTTTTGATCATCTAGATGTTCTAGAAATATTTTTTATTCTTTGTGACCTCTTGGCATGTTTATCCTTGTCTTCAGACTGAATTATAACTTCCAGTATCCTCTTTGTGGTTTTTAAATCCTTTAAACTGTTTTTATTGTGGAACATTTTTATTTCTCCTTCAATTTTAGTAGTTTTCCTGAATATAATAATCTGGGTGAAAAGTTGTGGTCTTGCCAAACTTGGATTATATCTTTCCAGACATTTATAGCTTGAAAAATGTTGTCCAAGAATTAGGTGTTCATTTAATGGACCATTTAATAAGCGATTTGACCTTTTCACTTGCATCTTTCAGTACCCTTTCTTTATTCCACATTTTTGATGTTTCAACTGTAACATGTCCTGGGGAGTTTTCTCTGCTCCTGCCTATTTGGTGTTCTCTAGGCTTATTTTAGCTGGTCATCTCTTTCACTAGATTTGAGAAATTTTCTTGAAAGTACTCTCAATATCTTTGCCATGATTTTTTTTTGTGTGTGTATGTGTGTGTGTGTGTGTATTTTAAGTTCTTGTTGATCTTTACTGAGTAATCTAATTTCTCTACTTTGTCTTCCATATCCAACTCTGTTTTCAAAATGATTCATTTAGCTGGTGGGGCTTTCCAGGGAGATTTTAATTTGGATTATTGAGTTTTCAATTATCATTTTATTATCCTTTCCATTATCAAGTATTCCCTTATCATTTCAGTATTTTTTCAAGAAATTCTGTCTCTTTATTAAATTACATTTTCACATCTTGGACTTTTCTATTTCATTCAGCTTTTTGTTTTTGTACTCTTGAAGTATATCCATATCCACTTTAAGTTGTTTGAACACAGTCATAATCATTCTTTTGAATTCTTTGGAATATCTTACAGGCAATTCTCACTGGGATTTATTACTTTGGGATTAGTAATTTGTTGAGCAGTGATGCTCTCTTGTTTTTTCCTGTTACTTTCGTCTCTGTGCTGGGACTTGAACATCAGAAGTCATTTGTTAGTTACATATTTCATTCTTTTTTATTACATCATCTTTCTTCTTTCAGTATAAGAGTGTTTAAGAGAAAATAAAATTGTAACAGTTAAAATATTGCTTCCTTTTGTGAAATTTGTATGGAGGGATATTGGTTTTATCTCTAGCATTCTTCTGAGAGCTAGGTATTGACTATTAGTGGACAATAAGGAAGGGTCATCACATGCCTTGGTGGTCCTCTCCTCTGTTCCCTTCTGGTGTGGTTTTGGCCTACCTTGAATAAGTTCTTATAAACCAAGGGTTGGGGAAAGAAGATCTTGAGCAACTAGGTGTCTAGTCACTTAGCCTATGGAGTTATGAAAGATCAGGGTTTTCTAGGAAACACTGAAAAATGAGATTTCAGGGGAGTGGCCAGCTTATAAGTTAGGAAGGACTCTAGTCTGAGGCACTTGGATGTGAGATTTGTGAGGTGCCAGGCAGGCTGGCTGCACTTTGTAGTGAGGTCTTGGAGACATCTCCAGGAGTCCATAGAATAGGAATGAGCATGTATGCATGGTAGTATGTGAAGGGGGAGTCCCAGAGAAGCAGAAGCAGGTTTATAAGATAGGAAGGAGAAGGAATACCTGGTGTGTGTGTGTGTGTGTGTGTGTGTGTGTGTCTGTCTGTCTATCTGTCTGTGTTTGTGTATGAATCCCAGAAGACCTGAGGAATCCTATAGGAGTAAAAGGCTATCCCTTATTTTTCTATGCCCAGAAAAGATTATTTTCTGCATTTACACATCAAATAATCATTTTGCTAAATATCAGACCTTTATCACATATACATTCTCTCTCTTTTTCTGTTATCCCTACATTGTCCCATTTTACTATTTAAATATCAATAATGTTAGATCTATAAAGACTACAAACTGCATTTCCCATAATCAGTACTCAGGTGCCACTGTCTCCAAGCTTTATGGTAGATGCAAGCAAAATGCACAAGTGTCTTTCACTGAAATTAACATGGACTGCTGGGAAATTATTGGGGAGAACCAACAATCACTAGCAGCATTTACAATAAAAAGCAGTAGAGAATGTAATTGCAAGTGAAGATAGCTTATCAGGAGGACTCATAAACAACAAACAGACAAAAGACTGTAAAATGGGGAAGGTATTTTAAATGGAAGACACACACACATCCCAACAAATGCACAAAACACAACAGAAAAAAATCACACAAAATATTTGAGACAAAACCCACTGTAACTACTTAATACTGAAAACCTAGAATAATGAGATGGCATATATGCTGGAGAAAGAGTTCAAAGTCCTACAGGTTCAGTTCCCAGCACCTGCATGGTATCATAAAATCATCCATAACTCCAGTTCCAGAAGATTCAAAGCCCTCTTCTTACTTATAGGAGCAAATATGTTGTACATACATACATGCAGGAAAAATACTCATACACATAAAATAAATACATTTAATTTAAAAAGACCAACTAGCAATTAATGAAATAGAAATGAGAAAAGCAATGCAAGTATTTAATAGAATCAAAAATCAGTTCTTTGAGACTATAAACAAGATTGACAAACCATTAGCCAAATCAACAAAAAAGAGGGACATAGAATTAATGAGATTGGAAATGAAAAGAGAGAGTGAGTGGTTAGTTTTTGCCAACTTGTCACAAACTTGAGTCACCTGGGAAGAAGAACCCTCAATGGAGGAATTTCCTCCATCAGACTGGCCTGTGGGCATATTTGCGAGGCATTTTCTTGATAAATGATTGATGTCAAAGGGACCTGGGTAGGCAAATTCTCGGTGTAATAAGGCAAGCTGAGAAAACCAATGAGCAGCTTTTGTCTATGGTTCCTGACTCTGCCCTTTGAATTTCTTGACTTCTCCCAGTTATGTATTGTGATCTGGATGTGTAAGAGAAGTAAGACCTTCCCTTTCAAAGGTGCTTTGGGTCAGTATTTTATCATGATAATGGAGAGCATACTGGGACAGAAGTTGATGCGACAGTGTCATCTTTCTGTGATGGACCTAACCATGTGGTTAAGGGGCGTGTTGTATTTTAAAGATGGTGGGCAGCAGCCTTGGCAGGTGGAACCAAGGAGCACAGCGGAAAGTCACTCACACCATGCAGACAGCACTCATGAGCAGGATTTTATTAAGGGAAGCGAAGAAGGGATGCAGAGTGCACCTCTGGAGATAAAGGCTGAAGAGAGAGGAGGAATGAGGGAAAAAGAGAGAGGAGAGAAGAGATGGAAAGGAGGGAGAGAGGAGGTGCAGACACAGCCTCATGGGAAGAGAAAAGGAGAGAGAGAGAGAAAGGGGAGCTGAGCCTACCTCTTAAACTGGGCTTAGCGTATGCACAAATGGGCTATTTGTGCATACAGGATGATGCTTTGTCAGGATCCTCAACAGGCCAAGGTACTGCCTGCCTACTGGCTAGGTCCCCAAGGGGCCGGCCAGGTAATGTCTAAATGCTAACATTCCTCCCCCCCTTTTTATCAAAAATTTCTGTTTAATTCTAAAAGCTAGGAGACCTGAGAAAGTTTTCTCCACTGAAACCAAAATATAGCACATAACACTGTTGACAATTCTGACCTTCTAGAAGCAAGTCAACATGTATTCAATGATTAATAGATACTATATTATAGCAATTTGTGGGACTAATCCAACCCAGAAAAGAATACTAGTTTTATTTCTTGACTGTATTAAGTATCAGTGAAAATATTCATAAATACTGTGGTTAACATTATTTTTATTTTTATTTCTAGCTTCCTCAGCAAAAGGAGATAAATTTTGTATATATTTATATATGAATATAGAAAACTATTTCTTCACTCACTTTAATCAGCTGCTAAGTTTGCCATCACTTCAGTTTTGTCTTTACCATAATATTAAAATAATGAAATAGTACCATGTCTACCCTTTTGATTTTGACTTGTTCCCAAAAGTTGTTGAAAAGTATAGTGAAAAATATATATTCATACCCAATTTCAAATTCCAATATCAGACTTTGAAAATCATTTATTTCTAAAAGTGAAAACAACAAAAATGTGAATGGAAAATACATTTCCATCACACAATGAAGTGCTCTACATTGTATAAGTTAATTGTCTAATCCATGAAGCAGTAACACTAGTTTTTCTGAAGTAAAAAAGACATTCCTTCCTTTTTTGTTTGTTATAAAAAGGTGGAGAGTTAGAAGGGGATAGCATGTGGGGTGGGAATGAGGGGTGCCAAGTTCTCAAGACTGCTTCCTACTGACTTGGGACAAAGTGGGGAGGGGGAAGCTAGGAGTCAGGGTCATGCACAGTGGGAAGTGTGAGTGCAGAGGTATTCAGTTAGCTCTCATCCTGGAGACCTCAGGCATTTGTTCCTTGAGGGAGTTGAGAAGGCAGGCTGCTAGGAGAAAAAAATAGATTGTTATCTTCAGCCCCATGATCAGGGCTAGCCATGGAAAGAGTGATAACTGCCAGAAAGAAAGGAATGAAGAAGAGCCCTGGTTGTGCAGAAGAGGCAAGAGTGAATGAGCCAGATAAAAGAACAGATAAGCTCTTGAGTCTGGAGAGGTGGTACCAGATGTTCTGGGAGCTTGAGGGGATGGCATGCCAAATCAAGGGATGATGTATTCCAGGAGTACAGTAGCCATCACATCTCCTGTATCCCTGGAGGTTGGGAGTGCATATATCCTGTAAAGGTGTCAGTAAGATTTAAGAGATAACAGAACTTTCTATGAGTAAGGATGTGGGTGAAATCAGTCTGTCAGTACTTGCCCAATTGGCATTCTCAGAGCTAGTACAGGGGCTGGTATATCTGGAAGACCCACTGCGGGTGTGGCCTTGGCATGAGATTGGCAGGAAAGGTGGACCTGTGCAGCAACCTGTAGGTGTCTGTAAAACAGCTGGTATAGATGCACATCTTGGTGTCATAGCAGAAGGTTTTGACTTTGGGTTGAAAAGTATGAACATTTTTCTAGGGCCTGGTTTCAGCCCAATGAGACACACCTTTAAATACATAACCAGAAGAAATTTACTGAATGAAAGTGGTTGAGTGAGTGAAGAAGGAGGAGAGAGGCTTCTATATCCTCTCTAATGTTAACCTGTCTCTAAAAGCTGGGACTGGTAAAATCCGCAGAAATTTAAGAACTCCTGAAAGCTGTTATAGTACATGCTCTATTAGTTTATCAAAACTGTATTTATCAATGCTAAAACTTTGAACCTCCAAAGTTACATCTGAAACCCATTTATTCTGCACCATGAAATCTGTGAGTAGGGCACATTTGTCTGTGCTTTTAGCAGAAAACTTACTAATAAGCTACCAAGGTGCTTGTAGCCTTGGGGATGTGGGGTGCGCTGTAAAACTGGCAAATTTATTAGTTCCCTAGTCAAGTCACCAAACACCATCAGATCTGAGAAGGATAAATAAATGAGCAGGAGTGTAGATGTAACCAATCGTATTATTAAAATAAGAAACACAGAGCCAAGGTAAAAGAGAAAAGCCGAGAGGTCAGAGCTCAGAGATAAAATCTTACCTCCTGCAGTGCTCCTAGCTTCCCCGAGAGAGGGAGGTACTTCCTGTGTCCCTGTTTAAATAATGTTTCTGTTCTGCCTTCTCATTGGTTGTAAACCCAACCACATGACTGCCTCATCACTGCCTGTAAGTACCGCCCTCCAGGTCTTAAAGGCGTATGTCTCCAATACTGGCTGTATCCCTGAACACACAGAAATCTACCTAGCTCTTCTAACCACCACGCTCTCACTATGGCTCTAATAGCTCTGACCCCAGGGCAACTTTATTTATTAACATAAAATTAAAATAACATTTCAGTACAAATAAAATATCACCACATTTCCCCTTTTCTATTTTAATAAAAAGAAAAAAGGCAAAAGGTTATAACTAACAAAAGAAAAACTATATACAAAAGTACAATAACTATATACAATATATACAAGTAACAAATACCTAAACGATGTCTAGTCCATTTGTATTTGACAAATCAGAGAAAATAATTCCCTTATCTATCCTATTTTAGTAAGTTCAAAATGTATCTAATTCACTTTCTATCCTAATTAATCTTCAACTATAACTAACTAATCTTCAACTCCCTCAGAGACCCAAGAAGGAAATAATATTAGCTAACAAAAATAAAAACAGGAAGTGCACAAAAGCAACTTCCAAAAATTTTGTGAGTTGACAGAAACAGCCAGCTGCCTGGACAGTCACCTGAGGTTTCTCCACAGTGTTGGGGCATCATCTTCAGCCTATAGGCTTAGCGTATCTGACAGACTCATTTGTGAAGTAGGTTGTACACAAGGTCAACAGTTCAACCTCCATTTGGGTGAGAGCAGTCCATGTACCAGAAACACCTGAATTCCACTAGTGTCATGTCATGATTCAGGATTTTAAATTCTGGAAATTGTTGATGGTTTTTGAATTCAGCTGTCCATTCTTCTTGGCTGTGTATATATGGCTTCATCTAAGCATGCCCTTCTCCACATCCCTCTATTAAATGCCAGTCTACTATTGAGAGGCGTGAGCTTTCAGTTGCTGTTCCATTGCACAACAGAAGCCATCGGCCCACTGCCTGTTCAGCTGCCTTCAAAGAAAAGGGCACTGTACCTTTTCCAGATTGTGAAGGCCACTTCAGGGATGGTGCCATATTGTCCTGGCCTCAGAAGATGCTGTCTGATAAAGCCATAACCACACTTGTTTTGGCAGGAATTGGTAGTCCTTTGTTTCGTGTTCTGTCTGTCCATTTTGTCCTGTTGATACGAGGATACTTTGTTGTCCAGTGGCTAACTTTTGCCACAATGAAAATTAACTCCATATGCAGTTTCTTCAATGCCCATATTTTCTCTGAAGTAGATTGGTACTGCCAGGAGCTGACATGTCTCAAAAAAGAAAAATTTCTAAGTTATTAAAACATTTTAAATGCCATATTCTGTAGATCTCTGAAGGGTTTGAAGATGACCTGTCTAAAATACATCTGCTCAATTTTTAAAACATATCTAATATGACTACAATTTCTATTGTAATGTCTAACTACTAACTTTCATTTCCTTATATCCTAATAGTTGGTAATAATGTAAAATATTTAAAACTAGTAATTGTCTTTTTTTTTTTTTAAACAAGAACCTTAAATCTAATCTCCTTTGCTTAGCCTTTTTCCTAACCCTTGACAACAACTTGTAACCAACCCCCCTAAACAATGAAAATTATCCCAGACCCAAAACCCATTAAAAGAACCAAAAAACACCCGCCCCACACCACTTCTTTGGCAATGTGGGTGTCATATTCTTAAAATTGCTTCCTGCTGGGTATGGGCGAAGTTATCTTTATCCTGAAAGAAAAATTTAGGTTAATTGTCAAATTCTAGGAAAGGTAACTATATCCTTCATTATTATCCAGTCTGTGTATAAAGCCAAAGTTCAGGGTTTATCTCAAGTCCTTATTCAAGTAGTCTTTGAGACTGGATCATCTCAGCTAGTCATCTCAAAATTGCTCTGAGCACCTTGTAGTTCAAAGCTGATCTGTAGATGATGTTTGTCAGTTTAGTGATATTATTATTGTCCACGTGGAATTGTTGTTGTTGTTGTTGTTGTGGGGCCCCATCTTCTTTCCGGAGACTTCAGTTGATGTTAGGCCTGGCCGTGATTTCCTGCAGAAAACTGATAAGAGACTCGAACACAAAGACATATATATGCAGCTAACTGAAGCCTTTTTTCTAGAATTAGTTAGTACTCTATATGACCATTCATATCTTAACAAAGTTTAAAATGTATATATATATTAATCTTGTAAATTTTGATATAAAATTTATACTTTAAGAAAAGTTTAAAGAATCAGAATAGAATCAAAGAGTTGAGATTAGTAATAGAATAGTCCCTTAATTAATTTGGCTTTTGTCCTGTCCCATAGCAGAAAATGGCTCTTTTATTCTGTCATGATACAGGGAGTTTGTATTTTCATTTTAACAACATGCTTGAGTTTAAAGAAGGAGAGAGCCATTCTCCAACTCCAAAGTCAGCTTTAAATTTTAATTGAACTGGGACTATTAGAAAACCAATAGTGTTAAATCTTTAGAGAAAAGCAGAAACAAACATTTAAAAGACATAAAATTTTTTAGATAATATATACCCATATGCCATATACTCCAATATACTCTGTTTCCTGGGATAGATGATTTGTCCCTTTTCTTCAGTTGTCTCATTTGTCTTGTGTCCTTCAGATTCCTTAACCTTCATTCTCCTAAAAGACAAAAACAAAAACCTTCCCCCAAGACTAATTTTGGGGATGTTCCTTTTTGGCAAGTTATTATCTGATTAAATGAAAAGACATGTGTTACAGGTACAAGTTAGTTTAAATTGGATGTTCATGCTGATTGATGAACTATCACCTCCTCTAATTAAGAGGTTTTTCTTGTTCAAATCGAACCTTTATCAATTTTGATGGTATCCACAGCTTATCTTCTCCTGTAGAAACAAAAGCAAAACCTCGTCCCCAACGTAATACATACCCTGGTTTCCATTCTGAGGTCAGCACATCCTTAAAGTATATAGGCTGATTTAATTCTGTAGTTTTTTCTATTACCCAATGTCTCTCTGCAGCTGTTGTTCCTTTCTCATTGGCATTCAGAAAATTCAAAGTTAATAGAGCATTATGCAGTCTATTTCTGGGGTTTTTTGTTACTCCTTTCTGTTTATTTAGCATATCCTTTAGAGTTCTGTTTGACCTTTCTATAACTGCTTGACCTGTAGGATTATGTGGTATACCTGTAATATGCTTTATATTGTAATAAGCAAAAAACTGTTTCATTTTAACAGAGACATATGATGGAGCATTGTCAGTTTTGATTTGTGCAGGTATACCCATAATGGCCATAACTTCTAGCAAATGAGTGATTACAGAATCAGCTTTTTCAGAACTCAGAGCAGTTGCCCATTGAAATCCTGAATAAGTATCGATAGTGTGGTGTACATATTTCAATTTTCCAAATTCTGCAAAGTGAAACACATCCATCTGCCAGATTTCATTTCTCTGAGTACCCTTTGGGTTACATCCTGCTGGTAATGGCGTTTGATTATAGAAGGAACAAGTAGGACATTTCTTTACTATTTCTTTGGCTTGTTGCCAGGTTATGGAAAAATCCTTTTTTAAACCTTTACTATTGACGTGATGTTTTTTATGAAAGTCTGAGGCCTCCAGTACATTTCCTATCAATAATTTATCAATCTCATCATTGCCTTGTGCTAGAGGGCCTGGCAGACCAGTATGAGATCGGATGTGAGTTATATATAAAGGATGACTCCTTTTCCTGATTGTATCTTGTAATTGAATAAATAGTGAAGTTAATTCTGAAGCATCAGGGATAAATTCTGCAGTCTCAATATGTAATACCACTCTTTCAGCATACTGAGAGTCAGTTACTATGTTGAGAGGTTCTGAAAAATCCATTAATACCAACAGAATAGCATACAATTCTGATTTTTGCACTGAATTATAAGGACTTTGTACCACTTTACTTAAATTTTCTGATTTGTAACCTGCCTTTCCTTGTTTGTTGGCATCTGTATAAAATGTACGAACTCCAGATATGGGTTTTTGCCGTACAATTCGAGGCAAGATCCAATCAGCTCTCTTTATAAAATCAATTCTGTTGCTTTTGGGATATTTGCTGTTAATTTCTCCCAAAAAATTACTGCAAGCTCTTTGCCAAGGTTCACTTTCTGTCCATAATTTTTCAATGTCCTCCTTAGTTAAAGGTACGACAATTTCTGCTGGGTCTATTCCTGCTAATTGACGAAGTCTCAATTTTCCTTTCCAAATCAAGTCAGAGATTTTTTCCCCATAAGTTTTTAATTTTTTATTTGGTTTATTTGGTAAAAATATCCATTCCAATATAATATCTTCCCTCTGCATTAATATTCCAGTAGGGGAATGCCTAGAAGGTAAAATAACCAAAATGCAATCCAGCTTTGGATCAATACGATCCACGTGCCCTTCATGTACTTTCTTTTCTACCAAGGCCAATTCTTTCTCAGCTTCAGGTGATAATTCTCTTGGACTATTTAAGTCCTTGTCACCTTCTAAGGTTTTGAACAAATTAGTCAGTTCATCATTTTTTACCCCAACAATAGTTCGTAGATGAGAAATATCTCCAAATAATCTTTGAAAGTCATTAAGAGTCTGTAGTCTATCTCTCCTAATTTGCACCTTTTGGGGTCTAATTTTTTGTAGCTCTATTTTATATCCTAAATAATTAATAGAATCTCCTCTTTGTATTTTTTCAGGAGCAATTTGTAATCCCCAGCAAGGCAAAATTTTCTTTACTTCTTCAAACATTCTTTCTAAAGTATCTGCATTTGAGTCAGCTAATAAAATATCATCCATATAATGATAAATTATAGATTTAGGAAATTTTTTACGTATCACTTCCAATGGCTGTTGTACAAAATATTGGCACAGAGTTGGGCTATTTAACATTCCCTGTGGGAGGACCCTCCATTGAAATCTTTTAACCGGTTGAGAATTATTAAGTAGGCACTGTGAAAGCAAATCTTTCTTTGTCCTTTTCTTGTAAGGGTATTGAAAAGAAACAGTCTTTTAAATCAATAACTATGAGAGGCCATCCTTTTGGTAACAGAGTAGGCAAAGGAATTCCAGATTGTAGAGAGCCCATCGGCTGAATTACTTTGTTAATTGCTCTAAGGTCTGTTACCATTCTCCATTTACCAGATTTCTTTTTAATAACAAATACAGGAGAATTCCAAGGGCTGGTTGACTGTTCAATATGCTGAGCATTTAACTGTTCTTCTACCAGCTCTTCTAAAGCCTGGAGTTTCTCTGTTGTTAAAGGCCATTGCTGAACCCATACAGGCTTGTCTGTTAACCATTTTAAAGGTAGAGCTGTTGGTATTTTTGGAAGATTATCAGTTGTTGTGCCCTGTTCCTGTATAATATGGATGGCTGGTGACCACTCAAAATAATGCCTTCTAATATTTCTCTCAGAAACATGTGCTAGTTTATGATTTGTTTCTGAGATTGGAGGGATTTTAATCTGAGTATTCCATTGTTGCAACAAGTCTCGACCCCACAGGTTCATAGCTATGTTAGCGACATATGGTTTTAATTTTCCTCTCTGTCCTTCTGGACCTATACATTCCAGCCATCTTGCACTCTGTTTCACTCCAGATAATGTCCCAATTCCTAACAGTTGAACGTTTACCTCCTGAAGAGGCCAAGCTGGATGCCAAAATTCTGGTGCAATTATGGTAATGTCCGCACCTGTGTCTACCAGACCAGACAACAAAACACCATTTATTTTTATCGTTAATTTTGGTCTCTGTTCATTAATAGAAGTTTGCCAAAAAATTTTCTTTATGTTTTCTCCTGAATTTTCTATTCTCTCTTTTTCATCATCCTGACCAGCATGATTTATTCCAATAGTCATTTGGTTATTTAATCGCTCAGAGCAGGGATTTCCTCTACAGCTGCAGGAAAGGTTTGAACTGGTTTTGCTATGGGGGCCTGCATGAGGCCCCTCCGGGAGTTTCCCGAAAACTGAGGCAAAGGATTACCCTGTCTGTCCTTTGTTGATCTACATTCGTTGGTCCAGTGTTTTCCCTTACCACACCTTCTGCATACTCCAGAAGGAAGGGGCATTCTGTTGCCATTGTTCCTTGAAGAAACATTGCTTCTAGGATTGACCTGTTTACAGTCCCTTTTAAAATGTCCTTGCTTTCCACACCCAAAACATCTAACACTCCTCAAACCTTTTGAAATTACTTCTCCTACCCACGTATCATGCTCATCAACCTCAACATTAATTGTTTCTCTAATCCAATCTTCCAAAGGTGCAGATCTTGCCCTTAACGGCCTGATTATTCTTTTGCATGCTGCATTCGCATTCTCAAATGCCAAAGCTTCAATTATTGCCTTACTAGCTTCTGATCCTGAGACCATTCTGTTTACTGCTGAAGCCAGTCTTTCTAAAAAATCTGTGAAAGATTCTTTTGGGCCTTGCATAACCTTTGTGAATGACTCAGGTTTTTTTCCTGGTTCATCAACTCTGTCCCATGCATTCAAGGCTGCCATTCGACATAAAATTACGGTTTGAACATCATATAAACATTGTGTTTGTATTGAAGCATATTGGCCTTCTCCAATAAGCTGATCCTGACAAACTTGTATTCCTTTATCCCTCCATTGTGTTTCTACGTTTCTAGCTTCCTCCTTAAACCAAGTCAGAAATTGAATTCTCTGGCTGGGTTCCAGAACAGCTTGTGCAAGGTCCCGCCAGTCCTGTGGTATAATCCTATTATATGTTGACCAAGAGTTTAACATTTGCTTTACATATGGGGAATGCATGCCATAAGATACTATTGCCTCCTTAAACCTTTTAAAATCCATCAGTTCAATTGGAGCCCAGATATTTTGTGTAGCCATTTGATCAGGCATCTGCTGTACGGTTACAGGATAAATTAAGGATGACTGTGTGAAAACAGGCTTTCTTTCTGTAACCTTATGATTCAAACTTGAACCAACTTCACTGTTAAAATTAACAGGTTTTTCTAAAGCTGTTATCCGGGCACTTAAATCGACTATCTTTTTAAATAGTAAAATGAGAATAAGCATGGTGATAAACTGCATAATTCCCATAATACTAATCTTTTCATATAGTTGTTCCATTGTCAGACTGCCTAAAATTTCAAAAACCCAATTTTCTTCCAATGTACACAGGAAACCCATTTTTTTTAAATGTGGAAAAAATTTGTCTTTTAAATAGTTTCCTTTATGACTTACCAAATCTGCGTAGAACAGTAGAAATCCGAGCGAATTTCAAAACAGCCACCTAGAGTCCTAGGTGTAAATCCAGAGAGAGAGAGAGAGAGAGAGAGAGAGAGAGAGAGAGAGAGAGAGAGAGAGAGAGAGAGACAGAGAGAAAGCAAGAGAGAAAGCAAAAGCGAAAGCGAAAGTGAAAGTGAAAGTGAAAGTGAAAGCGAAGGGGTAGCCGGCTAAAGCTTAAAGCCAGCCACTTGTTCCCTCTGAGCCGAGTCAAGGCTTGGCTTTACAGCCAGGGGCCCTGTTTAGCAGGGCAGGCCTGAGCTGTTTGTAGCACTGGCTTTAAGCAAGCAGCTCACAGTCCAGCCTGAGCCCAAGCAGACCTGGGCCGGGGCTAGGGAGCTGGCTGCTCTGGCTAGGGAGCCAGCCCCAAGCAGTTTTTAATGGATTCTTGTCACGTTGGGCGCCAGATGTAGATGTAACCAATCGTATTATTAAAATAAGAAACACAGAGCCAAGGTAAAAGAGAAAAGCCGAGAGGACAGAGCTCAGAGATAAAATCTTACCTCCTGCAGTGCTCCTAGCTTCCCCGAGAGAGGGAGGTACTTCCTGTGTCCCTGTTTAAATAATGTTTCTGTTCTGCCTTCTCATTGGTTGTAAACCCAACCACATGACTGCCTCATCACTGCCTGTAAGTACCGCCCTCCAGGTCTTAAAGGCGTATGTCTCCAATACTGGCTGTATCCCTGAACACACAGAAATCTACCTAGCTCTTCTAACCACCACGCTCTCACTATGGCTCTAATAGCTCTGACCCCAGGGCAACTTTATTTATTAACATAAAATTAAAATAACATTTCAGTACAAATAAAATATCACCACACAGGAGTGAGACAGCTTTCCAGCTGCCGAGGCAGTCCCAGTTCTGTGGTCGTTGAGAGGCATAAGTCTCAGAAGCAGTAAGATTTTTGTTGGAGTAGGAATTTGGGGAGACTGACCCACCTTGGCTTTGCCGCATGGGGCAATCCATCCCCCAGTGTCCTGTATCCAGTTTGTGCTGGATCCAGATAGCGGCTGGGGTGAAAAGCATTTTTTTTTCTCAGTGGCTGGCATTGCCACATCCAAAGCAAGCCTCTAGATGGAAGCTCTTCTGTGGCCATCCATCTTCTTGGAGGAGATGCAGGATGGTGGCAGGACCTGGCATGCCTCTCTATCATAAAAAAGCTTTTCATTAAATGCCATGTTATCAGATCTCTAAAGGTATTTGAAGATTGGGGGAACAAAATCTGTTAGGTATATCTAAATTAGACAAATGTTGCTTAGGCTTAACTTTGAGAGCATATGTAAGTTAAATCTGGATATACAGTTTAACTAATTAGTTAAAGCTTACTAATATTAGTAAAAGCAAGAAGTTTAGGCACATATTCTTAAACTGGTCTCTGTTAGCCTGAATAGAACTTTATCAGACTGTTTAGGTATCATCAAATAGGAATATCCCAGTCTCTGGTGTTTAGCTGTGGTCCTAAGATATATAAGTCAAAACCAAATTTTAATATTGCAAACAATTTAGTTTCAGTATCAATGGGCTTATTCTTAGGTCACAAAATCTGGCTAACAGCAAGATTCATCCCTGTATATGAATGCAGAGGTGCAGCTTTAATATCTCAGTAAACCAGCATTGTTTTAAATTCTATCTTTTACAAACCTTGTTTTTAGGACAGAACAGGAATTACCACACAGGAGTCTATATAGTTCATGTGACCACCCTTACTAAAGATGGTAGTGAAGCCATATGACCTGTTTGTCCTTGACATTAGTCAAGATGGTGACTGCCCACGTGGTATTTTCCAGAGCAGTTTAAATCTGGAATTACATTATTTTTTTAGGTCTTTAAACCATACGCAATTTCTTAGCTGCTTTTTTTTTCATAATAAGGTAGAACAACATAAATAACTTTCTCTGTCATCATAAAATCTGAGCTCAAGCTGATAGCGAGCATAGCTGAGCACTGTTAGCAAGACATACGGAACACGTAATCTCAGACATTCAAAAACAAACCAAGCATACTGTGCCTGCCACATTTGTACATTCCAACAGAAAGACAAAAAGAAATTTTTTCCAGGAAACTGTGTCAGCTGACCAACTTAAAAATCCTAAAACAAGAGTTTAAATATAAAGCAGCATGTAAGAAATTATAAGAATAAAAGATGTGTAGACAAATCTTTTAAATCTTTTAATCTTGTTAAATGGTCTTATTAATAAAAAAAAAAAAACCTCGGAGCCAGAAATTGGGGTTAAAGCCTGAAGGAGATCAGAGGAATAGGAAAAGGCACAGCTAACCTCACCTCACCAACTCTGCAGCTTCCAAACTGAGCTACTTCCTGTCTACCCACACCTATATGCCTTTCTGTTCTGTCCTCTCATTTGCTCTCTCAGCCCAGCTTCATCACTGCCTCTTCCTGCCCAGCTCTGTTACTTCCTGTCTGCACAGACCTCCGGACCTCTATAGTTAGTGCTAGGATAAAAGGCACGTATCACCATGCCTGCCTGTGTTCCCAGTATGGACTTGAACTCACAGAGATCCAGACAGATCCCTGCCTCCCAAGTGATAGGACTAAAGGTATGTGCTACCATTGCCTGAGTCTATGTTAATATAGTGCCTGGCTTTTTCCTCTGATCCTCAGATACATTTCATTGGGAGGGAGACACAGTATATTGGGGGACACAATACATCACCACAAAGTTGTTTTATGGCCTAGGTGGTGGAGGCAGATGCTGCTCATATTGGGCCAGCGCACTGTGGGCAGCAGGGCATTGTCAGTCCAGGTGTGAGTAGTGGTGCCTCATTTACCAAGTGCGGAGAAGATGCTGTAGGGGAAACTGGAAGCAGGGTAGCAGCCCAGTCAGGCAGGAAAGAGGCCCCCTCCCCCAGGCTGTGGTGGCAGCAGTAAAGAGCAGGGGAGGCAGGGAGTGAAGAGACGGGACAAACAGAAGAATGAGACATTTTGAGCAAAAGCATGAGATGCTAACAGGCACAGAAGCAGGGAGCAGGAGATAAGGAAGGCATCCTGCAGGCCAGAGCCCAAGCCATGGGTCTTCCAGACTGCTGGGAGAGGAGAGTGAACAGGGCAGAGAAGCAGAACAGAAAAGGGGGAGGGACAGGAGTGCATAACTCAAGTAGGGTACTCCCTTCTGCTGTGCATAACTCAGGTAGGGTACTCCCTTCTGCTGTGGATATCGCTCTGTATAAATAAAATGCTGATTGGCCAGTAGCCAGGCAGGAAGTATAGGCGGGACAAGCAGAGAAGAGAATTCTGGGAACAGGAAGGCTGAGTCAGGAGAGACACTGCCAGCTGCCAGGATGAGAAGCAGATGTTAAGATACCGGTAAGCCATGAGGCACGTGGCAACTGATAGATTAATAGAAATGGGTTAATTTAAGATGTAATAACAGTTAGCAAGAAGCCTGCCATGGCCATACATTTTATAAGTAATATAAGTCTCTGTGTGTTTACTTGGTTGGGTCTGAGTGGCTGCAGGACTGGTAGGTGAGAGAGATTTGTCCTGTGAGCCAGGCAGGGCCAGAAAAACTCTAGCTACACCCTTCTACCTATTGGATCGCTGGTAGACATTGCACAAGTCCTGTGAAATACTGAGATATGGAGTGCTCATTAAGCAGCCATTTGGAATGAGTTGTTGGGCTTACATTGCTAGTAGGCTTATTTTCTATGAATGAGGCAGAAAAATAATGAGAGACGGCACAAGCTGCCTAGTGAGTCATCACACAAAGAGCAGGGGCAAATGGGCCCTGAGCAGGCCAAGGTACTGCCTGCCTACTGGTTAGGACCCCAAGGGGCCAGCCAGGTAACATCTAAATGCTAACAAGATGGAGTTCATATTCTGAAAATGGCTAATTTATAAAAAGTGGTTGACAGATTTAATGCAATCACCATCAGAATTCCACTGATGTTCTGTTCAAAACAAAAACCCCATCCTAAATTTCATACAGACATAGAAAAGAACTGAATAGTCAAAGCAATACTGACCAGAAAGCAACTGTTGGAGGTATCACAATACTTGACCTCAAATTACACGACAGAGTCATAATGGCAAAAATAGTATGGCAATGGCAAAACAACAAATTGGATCTGTCAACCAATCAAACAGAACTGAGGACCAAGAAATAAAAAAAAAATACAGCTACAGCCATGTATGTTTTATCAAAAATGTGACAAATGTCCATGATAAAGGAGACAGTCAATTCAATGACTGGTATTGGCAAACCGACATCCACACGCAAGAGAGTGAAATTAGAACCATGCTTCATACTGTAGAAAAGTCATTTCAAAATGTAGTAAAGACCTTAGTTTAAGAACCTCAAATGCTGAAAATAGTATAGGTAAATATATCAAGATATAGGCACATACATGGACTTTCTAAAGAGGACTCCAACATTACAGATAAGAGCCACAACTGTTGACAAATGGGATTACATGAAAGTGCTACTTCACAGCAAAGGAACCTTTATTAGAGTAAAAAGACAGCCTACAGCACAAGAGAAAATCTATACCAGGTATACTTCAGACGGAGGCTAATACCTGTAGCTGAAAGTAGCCACAAATACCTATAATATATACAGAGCTTCAGTAATCAAACACCAGAAAAAGAAAATTTCCACTGGGCAAACAGATTAATGATGTGAACAGTCAGTTAAAATAAGAAGAAACACAACTATCTATAAATACTTTAAAACTATTCAGTAACCTTAGACACCAGACATGCAAATTTAAACTGCTTTGAGACCCCATCTAAGCCCAGGAAGAATGACTTTCATTAAGAAAACAAACAACAACAATGCTTATGAGAATGTGGGGAAAGAGGAGCCCTGAGACACTGCAGGTGGTAGTGTAAATTGGTGTAGCCACTAAGGAGATCATTATAAAGATTTCTCACAACAGTAAAAACAGAGATACTATATGATCCAGCTATAGTGCTTCTGGGCATATATCCAAAGGACTCTTAAGTCAATATGCCAAAGAGATACTTACACATCTATGTTTATTGCTGCAGTATTTACAGTAACCAGGAAATGGAGCCAAACCATATGTCCATCAAGAAATCAATGGATACAGAAAATATGGTACATATTCACAGTGGAATTTTATTCAACCATGAAGAAAAAATAAAATTTGCAGGAAGGATGGATCTGGAAAATATTATAACAAGTTAAGGGACCCAGACTCAGAAAGAAGTACTTCATAATCTCTCATATATATATATATATATATATATATATATATATATATATATATCCACGTAGTTAAAAGGAAAGTTTATTTTGGGGCGTCTTACAGTAAGTAAAGGGATTGGTTACAGGATCCACGAGAGGTGAGGTGTGCAGTCCAGCAGTATTCTCTGGAGAACTCTGCTCAGTCTACCATCCAGCATCCAGGATCACCAGGAACCAAGAGCGCCAGCACATCTGGATCTCCTGTCTTAAGGGCTCCCATCTCAGTCCTGCCTCGGGGCAGGTTATAGGTAGGTGTGACAGTTACCAGAAGCCTCAATGGGGGTAGTACTTCCAGGTCAAAGCTGGAACAGCTACCCACTACACCCAATGTTTCAATTTTTGTATGTGTTATATTAGTGTGCATGGGGTATAAGCCATGAAATTGGAAAGGAAGTTATGAGAGGAGAAAATTAGGGCCTGTGGAAAAGGAGGGGGAGGGGTATTAGAATACATGTGACAGGAAGACAGAAAAGAGACCACTGGCAGAGAAAGGGGGGGGGTACAAGAAGTGGAGAGAAGAGGATGTGGAAAAGAGCAGAAAAGGAACATTAATAAAAACAAAAAAGTATGCATGTAAATGTGAAATGACTACTTTGTATTCAAGTTAAAAATAATAAAGTAAATTTATAACAAAGGACTAGATATTAATGTAACCATCAATGAAAACATTAACAGTACAGATACACCAATTAGAAGACAGACTGTTAAAATGAATGAAAAACAAGCCCCAAACCTGATATGTTGAGGCATACCTGTAATCTAAACACTCCAGAGACTGGGGCAGGAGCATCATGAATTTGGACTCAAACAGAGCTACAGAGCAAAACCTTGTCTAAAGAAACAAACAAATACACAATCCCCAAATCAAAACAAAACAATCCAATTCTAGTACAAACCTCATTAAATTTTATGAGAAAAATGTCACACAGTAATATTAGTCCAGTCTGAAGTTTCAGATACAGAGATCATTACAGAAAGCCACAAGGAGTTAAATGCAGAGGACAATTGGCCATGGATGCTCAACCTCAGTTGGTACATCTATGATACAGTACGTGTCCCTAAGGTTCACAAAACATCACAGAAGAGGGAGCAGAAAGATTTTCAGAGCCAAAGGACCAGGACAGGACACCCGTTGTATAGTGTCTCACAGATGACAGGGAAGCTACCACCAGGAAATCTCAGCAATATCGTACCTGAAAAATGACACAAACTTCTCCTTGCAACAGACAGAGGCCTCTACAGAAAATCACCACCAACCAATATGCTGAGTTGTGGAGCTCACTCCCAATAGACACATCCATAAAACACTCCAACACCTAAGGATCCGAGAACATGGCAGGAGAGGGACTGGAGAGGTTGTAAGGTCTAGAGGATCAGGTCGTCACGTCAGAAGCTATGCCTGTAAAGTCTCACCAACATACCACCCAAATATGAGCTAGAAAAGGAGGACACCAACAAACACACCAAAGTGGATGGGAGAAAGCCCACAGGCCTCAACCCTACACAAATAACTACAGGCAACTGAGTAAATCTGGGAGCAGGAAAGATGGCCCTCCACAGGAAAGAGCACACTAATTGGTTATCAGGGTTAAACAATCAGCCATTATGATTCATCACAGTATCATCAACATTATGACTCATCACAGCAGCAAGATTACAGTACAGGAATAATGCTTTGGTTGGGGGTCACCACAACATGAGGAACTGTACTAAGGGATCACAGCATTAGGAAGGTTGAGAACCACTGCCTTAAAGGTTAGCTTCTTCCAAGAGGTCAGCTCTAAACACGTATGAACAATACAAAATGATCTCAGTTTTGATTTATAAGAGACCATGTGTGTGAGGAGTGTGAGGGACATCAGAGTTGGAGAAAGAAGATGAAGAGGTGAGTGATATAAACAAAGTACATCTATATGAAATTCTCAAAATTAAATTTAAAAAAACCCACAGAAATGAAAAAAATCTGAACAGTTATAAACTTTAGGACACAACAGACTTTACAAAAAGAAAACTAGATAAAGAGGGACATTTCACACTAAAATATGTATTTGATATCCAAGAATACATATCTTTCCAAATCTGTCTACACATGCAAAGCATACAACACACCGGACCAGAGTTTGCAGCGAACTTCCAGAAGAAATCCAGCCAGCCATTGCTACAGTTGGAGGCTTAAATACTCTTTTTATGATCAAGGCTAAATCCTCCTAACAAAAAGCAGCAAGAATACATATGATGCTATACTTATCATCAATTAAGTTTACTTAATTGTTATTAGCCAAATACCCCTACAGAAAGAAAACAAATGATACATTTTGGTTTTGAGTACACATGGCCACTCATAAAGGAAGTTCAGATTCTTAACTATGGAGACTACGTTTACAAAGAAAATAGAGACCGTTCTGCAAAATTTCAAACAATAGAATTGAACTAGAAGTTAATAATAGGTAATCAGAAAATGAACATGTATTTGGAAATTATGGCACACAGCCCTAAATGCCATACAGGACTTGACTTGTATAAGTCATGAAGTCTCACGGCAAATTAAAAATATGTATATTTATAAATAAAGGACAGTGAAACTGCAACCCATACAGGTCTGTGGCATGCTGTAGAATTCAGTGTTGCTGTGGCTGTAATATATTCTACACCAAGTGTGCCAGTGAAACTAAGTTCCCATTATAATAGTACAGAGAGTGGGACCTATTGAATGGTGTTTAGGTGACAATTATAATTATATTTACCAGTGCTGAGTATGAAGGCACGGTGGTGCCATTTTCCTTTATGGCTCTCTCACCTTCTTGTGGTTTGTACACCATGGGGTGGCACACTAAAACGTTCTTGTGTGATGCTACCTCAAGCTTTGATCTTCTGTTCTCTAGAATGGACCATCAACCACATTTTTGTCCATTATTTGACAAAATGAATGAGATTTAATTGCCAGTTCTCCACAACTTCAGGAAATACTAGCAGAGTGAACACTGCTCAGTTCATTTCGTGAAACAAATACCTTCTAATACTTAAACCATGTATGTATCAGATACAAAATTAACAGGTTAGTATCTTTCATGGACACAGATACAAAATCCTTTATATTTACCAATATGTTAAAAGGGAAAGACAAGCTGGGTGGTGGTGGCGCACGCCTTTAATCCCAGCACTTGGGAGGCAGAGCCAGGAGGATCTCTGTGAGTTCGAGGCTAGCCTGGGCTACCAAGTTAGTCCCAGGAAAGGCGCAAAGCTACACAGAGAAACCCTGTCTCGAAAAAACCAAAAAAAAAAAAAAAAAAAAAGGGAAAGACAATATGACCAAGTGGGGTCCATATGTTCATAATTAATTTGATGTTTAACAAAGTAAATAATAAGTACCTCATGGTTATATAAATATTTGTTAAAGGTATCTATGAGTAGGTAAAAACAACCCAACTGAAGATTGTGAGGAGAAATATGATGTTGTTTTAACTGATTTTGAAATTGAGCGGAAACTAACGCAAAATCCAATGTCTATGAACAACATACCTTAATTTTGAAGGTGTTTCACACAGGAGAGCAGGGACGGGATTCTGGAGCCACTAAGACATTTCCTGGAATTAACGAAAGGACAGCAGATGGCTTTCCTCTCGCTGGCATGGTGGCTTACAGTAAAGCAGAAGGAATGCTTTAGTTTGGATTTGGAGTATCCTTCAAAAACCTCTGTTAAGGCTCCAAGCCCCCAATGCAGGAGTGGCACTTACTGGGAACTATGGAGCCTTTGTGCTTGGTCTTGGTGTAAGTTTAAAAGAAATGCACTGAAGTGCACATCTGTCCCCCTTTTTTCTCATGCACCTATGAAGTAAGTGTTCTCCTATGATGATGTGCTAACTTGCTAGAGGTCTAAAAGCATGGGAGTGCTAATTCATGGATGTCAAAATATCAAAGCCTGTGAGCCAAAATAACCCTTTTCTTTTTGTAAGTTAATTATCTCAGTATTTTGTTATGGTTACAGAAAATTGACTAACACAGGAAGTAAACTCCATATGATATTAGGTTATATTTATAGTAGTCAGTATGATTTCTTGTTAATTTTAGACTAGAACTCAACTATGAAGTTGAATGTAAATGGAAATGTACATATATGTATAGGCAAATATATCTTCTTCTCTGTCAACTGAGATACCCCAGACACAAAACACAAAATGCAGATTTTTATTTCTAATACACTTTCTCAACTGAAGAAACCTTGTAAGTCTCCTTGAAGAGGTGGCTGATTTTAGGTCTTAACAGAGAATGGACAAGATAAACCCAAACCACATCACTTTGTTTGAATATAAAAAAAAATACCCCAAAGCAAAAACTGTCTATGCTTTTGTTCCCTCTGGCCGGGAAATTTCAAATGCTCTGTCTTTGAACTTGCTACTTTCTCCTACTTGAGCTAGTAGGCAGTTAATGTTCTCTGTAGCATTTTCAGATTAGTTGTGTTCTTCAGTTCCAAAAGTTCAGTTGGGTTCTTTTTATTATTTCTTTTGGTTGAATTCTTCATTTTGTTCTTGTGTAGTTTTGTCAACTATGCTTAATTCTCTAAGTTCTCATGTAATTTACTGAGTTATTGAAGATAATTAATATTTTGAAGTTTTGTCACATTCTTTGTAGCTATCCATTTCTTTAGATTAGTTATTGGTGTTTTGCTCTGTTTCTTTGGAAATGTTATGTTCCAGAATCGTTTATGATTCTTCTGAACTTGTTTTGGTGTTGGCACATTTGAAGAAAGAGGCAACCTTTCCAGTCATTGCCTATTGACTTTGACAGGGTATCTTTCCCCAACTAGTCCATTCAGGAATTCTGGAAGGAATAAAAAATATAATGTCATTGCCTAATTTGTGGATTAATGAAGGTGGGTCAAGTTTCTGGGTCTAAAGGTACATCCTGGTATATGAGTCTGTGTAGAAATCCTCCCCTATTAAAGGGGTCCATTGTGGCAGACCAAGAGACTGAAATCACAGATTTTAAATGACCCTGGGGTGGGTCTGTGTCATTGCGGCTTAGGTTGTTGCTTCTCTTGACATAAATCTAAATAATTATAAAATTATGAGAAAGCAGAAATAAGGAAAAGTTCCTTATAAAAGAGCAAATAATTATGTTCATCACAACTTTTTGAGATGACAGTCCATGGTTGGCTAGCCCTGTGGTTTGTATCCTATGGCAATGCTGTATGCCATGCCTGGAGTATATGGCTAAGCAAAAATGTTTACTTTATCAACTATAAAGCAAATATATTGAAAAATTGGAAGGCAGTAGTACACACTATCACATTGGAGACTTTGCCGCAATTACCTAAAGACCTCCCATAGACCTAACTTTCTTAAACTTTTTCCACATTCTAGAAGTGCTTCCCTAGTCCAAGCCTTTAATACAGAGGCCTCCGCTGACCATTCAAAAGATGATGCTACAATGCATTTGACAATGAATCAGGAATAGCTGAAACTATTTCAAGTCTTATACATGGAAACGTTATTCTTCCAACTTTGATCTTCATTGAAATAGTAAATAGTTTCAACTAAAGAGTAGAACAAAAAGACATTAGTAGAATCGAAAACAGAGCTCATTGAGGGTTTATAAGTATCCATATTACTTTCCTGATTCTTTAGTTGCACATTCTATGTTTTTGATAACATAAAAGAGTGCTGGTACAGAGTGCTCAGTGATAACCCATTTAAAAGAGCATGGGTAAGTAAAAGCCCATCTAGCTTAGGACACCTCCACTTCCACTAGTTCTTTCTCCCTCTAAAGAATCACCACAGTAAGTGTTTACATCAATCATCAAGCTTCCCCACTTTAGTTTAGGAACTTTAAGTAAATGTGGATGTTTTCTATATCTCACTACCCTTGGATTCCAGCAGATTCTCATGACATTGGTTATTACTCAGGACAAAGACCTTTTCCAGAATCCTGAGCCTTTGTCTTCAAAACCAGCACAGCTGCCAGAGAAAAATCAGTCAAAAGAGATCACATGACATAAAGCCAAACAAAACTGCATTGTAAGAAGTTGCACAGGGCTGAGCTCCCCTCTCTGATGTCTGTTGATATCACCTTTGTTCCCACATCTCTGATGATGGCAACTCTTAAAATCTAATATGAAAATTTCCCCTTAGAAGGATTTTCTGCTTTTAAAAATAGCTTATGGAGGCCATCCAGAGAATATATTGAAGGTTACTTCAGAAAAGAACCAGCACCGTGATGAAGCACCTTGGTAGAGCCTTCTAGAGTTTGACTAAGCATGGATGTTAACAGCCTTCCCAGTGGAACAACTGAGCAAAGTTCTGGAGGGGCCGTTTCCTCAGCCAAGTTTCTGGGCTTTTTTTTTTTTAAACAACTAAGCATATAAACCCAACCACTGTTGGGATTTCCTTTTTTTTTTTTTTTAAAGGGCAAAAACATAACAAAGGTGGAATGGATGGATTAGGTAAAAGTTGAAGCTGAACATTTAGGGTATCTCAACAAACAGCAAATCAATTATGGAACTTTTTCTGCTCTTTGCTTGCAGACCATCTGGGGCTGTCATGCAGCCCTGCCCTCTCTGTAAGAACTGTTGAGAGGGAATTGTCGAGGTTGTCAGGAACACATGCCTTACACCACTTGCACAACATCTGTATGAGGAATGACGCTGACACAACTCAGGCTAACGTTACACAGCGTGCAGGAAGTCCATAAGTATGACTTGCCTCGGGATAATGTAAATGTTTACAAAGCACAGTCAACTGAGCAGATCTCACACCTTCATCTACCAAACACCTCATGTTTTTTTTTTCTTGAAAAAATTTTCTTTTATATTACATTTTTCAATGTCAGAATGTTTTCAGACATGGTAATATATATTTGGGCGTTTTTCATGTTTCAAAAAATGTATGTGTGTATACTCCCCCATGTTGCTCTTTCCTCTTCAGATACTTAGAAATGCAATGTTACTAAAAATTTCCATTCTTTCGCCATTATGTGTGGGGCGTAGAGTGATACTGGGGAATCTGTAATAACTGTAAACCACAGAAATGATAATTTGGGTCTTGGTAGTTATAATAAATTATAGCTTACTTTATTTATTATTTTTTATTAAGAGATTTTATTCATTTTTACATATCAACCACAGATTCCCCTGTCTTCTCTCCTCTAGCTCCTCAGATTTCCCCCCCAATATCCCTCCCATTCCCACCTCCTCCAAGGCAAGGTCTCCCATGGGGAGTCAGCAGAGCCTGGTACATTCAGCTGAGGCAGGTCCAAGCCCCTCCTCCCTGCACCAAGGCTGTGCAACGTGTCTCACCATAGGCACTAGGCTCCAAAAAGCCGGCTCATGCACTAGGGACATGTCCTTATCCCACTGCCTGGGGGTCCTCTATACACTTTAAGCTAAACTAATGTCTCACTTATCCAGAGGGTCTAGTCTAGTACCATGGAGGCTCCTTAGCTATTGGTCCATGGTTCATGCATTTCCACTAGCTCTGTACTTTTTCCAGTCATGGTCTCAACATTCCTTGCTCATAGAATCCTTCCTCTCTCTCATTGATTGGACTCCTGGAGTTTGGCCTGGGACCTAGCCATGGATCTGCACCTGCTTCCATCAGTCACTGGATGAGAGTTCTATCATGACAGTTAGGGTATCAGCCATCCGATCACTAGAGTAAGGCATCTCAGGCACCCTTTCGACTATAGTTTACTTTAATTCATGTTATTGTTTTATACTTTTAGACTTCCATTCATTTGGCTATTTTTTTCAAAGGGGCAGCTAAAGCATGAGCAATGTATCTCCCAATCTAATAGAATAAACAGTGACTCCAGCATCACGGATGAATAAATATCCATGTGAATTAACTTAAGGAAAAATCTCTGAAATGAAAGTGATGTGTGTGGGGAAGTGGATCTGGGAAAGAGGAGAGGTGGGGGGCTGGAAGGAATGGAAGGGGGAGAAACTGTGGTCAGGATCTATTTATGAGAGAAGCAATGTGTAAGGAGCAGACAAAATCCTAAGTGAATGTGTGCTGTTGACGTGGGCACAGCTATGCCAAGGACCCCAGTGCCTTAGCCCCATGGGAATAGAAACACCTCCCCAGGGTGAGGCTCAGAGGGATGGTGAAGCCTTCCTTTGGTCTGAATGCAAATGTTGACAACATGTACAGACTCATCAACCACAGCTTCTTCTTCAGGGGCGACTGTGCCTGAGCCTCCTCACCTACACAGAACAACCAAGGTTAAATTAGCCTGCCCCCTTGATCGGCTGTTTATCATAAAGATACCTCCTGATTCAGCTGTATACAAAAAACTCGTCTCCTTCATTCATATGTATAAAACAAATGCACTGATGTTCTGGGCTGAAGTTGCTGCTCTCCATTATAGTGAGCACATTCCACCCAATCCAAGCTTTTCTGTATGTGTGTCTGTGTCTGTGTGTCTGTCTTCTTTTTATCCCCTGCTTGGCCCAGGTAGGTCAGTCTCTAAAGCCATACTAAGCATGGTGGATGTCTTATTCCAGATTACAACAATCAAAGAAAAGTAGGTCATGAATTTGAAGGAAAGAAAGGTGAGGGTACCTGGGAGGGTTTTGGAGGAAGGAAAGGAAAGGAAGAATTAATTTAATTATATAATCTCAGGACAAACAAACAAGCAAATAAACAAAACCAAAAACGTAAGTCAAGGCATCCATTTCTTGGTTCAAAAAAAAAATATTGTTCCAGTAGGAACTCGAAGGCTTGTTCTTGCTCACAATTGTAATCACCAAAAAATCATTTAATATTTGTTATATTAATTCTTTACTTCCCTTTGCATACTATCATATTGTTTCTTCATGGAAGCTTTTTTTTTTTAAAAAAAATTCTCAGTATTTTGTTCTTGCTGACACTGTCTCAGACATACTTTGCCTGACTTGTTCTAGACCCTGAGGGGTTATAAACAGAGGGTGTCTGTTCCTTCCTGCCTTCAGGGTAGAACTCATTGCCAAAGTTGTGTATACTTAGGTAGTAAAACCATTTTTATCTTGTTCACCTCTACTGTGCAAATCTAGACACTTCTCTTGAAATAATTGCAAAATCATTCCTTTTTAAAAATTTTCTTTTTCTTTTTTGTTGAAAATAGATTCTCTCACAAATACATTCTAATCAGTTTCCCCTCCCTCCACTTCTTCCAACCCAATTCCCTTCTCTATCAAATCCACTCCTCCTCTGTTTCCTCTTCATAAAAGAGCAGGCCTCCAGGAGATGACAGCCAAGCAGGACAAAACAAGATACAACAAGACAAGATAGAAGCCCTCAGATATAGGCTGAACAAGGCAACCCAATAGGAAGAAAGAAAATGGGCTATAGAGCTAAACAGAGAATTCTCAACAGAAGACGCTCAAATAACTGAAAGACATTCAAGGAATTGCTCAACATCCCTAATCATCAGGGAAATGCAAATCAAAAATGACTTTGAGGTACCATCTTACACTCATCAGAATGGCTAAGATCAAAAACACTAATGACAGTCTATGTTGGAGAGGATACGGACCAAAGGGAACACTCCTCCACTGTTGGTGGGAATGCAAGCTTGTACAGCCACTTTGAAAATCAATATGGCGCTTTCTTAGAAAATTGGAAACCAACCTTCCTCAAGACCCAGCTATACCACTCTTGGGCATGTACCCAAGGAATGCTCAGTCATACCACAAGGACACATGCTCAACTATGTTCATAGCAGCATTATTTGTAATAGCCAGAGCCTGGAAACAACCTAGATGCCCTTCAACTGAGGAACGGATAAATAAAATGTGGTATATATACACAATGGAGTACTGCTCAGCAGAGAAAAACAATGACATCATGAGGTTTGCAGGCAAATGGATGGAACTAGAAATTATCATCCTGAGTGAGGTAACCCAGACTCAGAAAGACAAATATGGTATATACTCACTCATAAGTTGAAACTAGATGTAAAGCAAAGGATAACCAGACTGCAACTCACAACTCCAGGGAGGCTACCTAGTATAGAGGTCCCTAAGAAAGACACAGGGATCACCCAATGACAGAGAAATGGATGAGATCTACATGAGCAAACTGGACATGCATGGGGGTAATGGAGGGCAAGGGTTGGGGGAAAGAGAGCTTAGGGGACCGGGAGGTCATATATGGATAGGGAACAGAGTGGGAGAACAAGGAAGGAGATACCATGATAGGTGAGAACCCATGGGAATAGGAAGAAGCAGAGTGCTAGAGGGGTCTCCAGAAATCCACAAAGATACCTCTACTGTAGACTACTGGCAATAGTCGAGAGAAAGCCCGAGCTAACCTACTCTGGTAATCGGATGGCCAAACACTCTGGCTGTCATGATAGAACTCTCATCCAGTGACTGATGGACACAGATACAGAGATCCACGGCCAAGCCCCAGGTAGAGCTCAAGGAGTCCAACTGGCGAGAGAGAGGAGGGATTATATGAGCAAGCGATATCAAGACCATGATTAGAAAAAGCACAGGGACAAATAGCCAAACTAGTGGAAACACATGAACTGTGAACCAATAACTGAGGAGCCCCCATGGAACTGGCCCAGGCCCTCTGGATAAGTGAAACAGTTGATAAACTGTTTAGGAGGCCCCCAGGCAATGGGACCAGGGCCTGCCCTTGTTGCATGAGCTGGCTTTTTGGAACCTAGGGCCTATGCTGGGACACTTTGCTCAGCCTAAGTGAAGGGAGGAGGGGACTGGACCTGCCTCACCTGAACCTACCAGGCTGGGCTGACTCCCCAGGGGAGACTTTGCCCTGGAGGAGGTAGGAATGGGGGGTGAATTGGGGGAGGAGGGCTGGAGGGTGGAAGGAGGAAGGACAGGGGAATCTGTGGCTGATATGTAAAATTAAATTAATTATAAAATTTAAAAACGCCAAAAAAAAAAAAAAAGACCAGGCAAAGAGTCAGAGATACACCTGTTTCCACTGTTAGGAGTCCCACAAAAGTACCAAGCTAACAGCCATAACATATACAGAGGATCTGGTGCAGACCCATGCTTGCTGCTTCAGTCTCTGTGAGCCCATGTGAGCCCAGCTTAGATGATTCAGTGGGCCATGTTCTCCTGGTGTTCCCCATATCTTCTGACTCCTACAATCTTTCCTCCTCTTCTTCCAGGGGGTTCCCCAATCTCCCCAGGAACCTGAAGGAGACCTCCAAATTAGACTCTTTGTATAATGTCTGGATGTGGGACTCTCTACCTGCTTCTGTCTCCTAAAGAAGGAAGCCTCTCTGATGATGACTAGACATAGGCACTGAGCCTATGTCTCTGGACTACCCAATATCCAGTTCCTGGCAATCCAGGCAGTGTAGAGCAAGGGCTCCCTCTCATGACCATGGACCTTAAGTTAAACCAAACATTAGTTGTCCACTCTCACAAGTTCTCTGCCACCATTGCCCCATAGCATCTTGCAAGCAGGACAGATTGTAGGCCAAGGGTTTTATGGCTAGGTTGGTGTCCAAGATTCTCTTTCCGTAGCCTGCAGAATACCTTCTCATGCCAAAAAGATTAGAACATGGTGAAGGCTCCATGCAGTACCAGCTCAACCTCTCAACGTTCAATGAGCTGTATGGCTGGGGCCTCACATCCTCAGTGTTGGGGTCCTGCTGTCAGTTTTCAGAGAGCTACCTTCTGTCCTAGCATCTGCCTGGGTTCTTAAGGGATCTCCATGGGTCTCTCATGGTCAACAACTCAACTGAATGCAACCCAGCCCCACCACTGTAAGCCTTGCTTGGCTACACTAAGTTATTTTTTTTTGACTGTGCTCTTCCCTAGACATGCCTTATTGCTTTTGTACAGGCCTTATCATGGGCATTGGATGGTCACTGACATACCCCACAGAGAGAAGACTTGGGATGTTAAAGCAAATGACCTCCAAATGCCACCGTGGTTCTGAAAAGGGCTGTGAACTCACTTATTGCTGCTGATAGGTGAGTATGCTCAAGGACATAGACCGGTTAGCTGATAGGCAAAGATATGGTGACCCCAGGTCTGAGAAAGAGCCAACATAACAGGCTAATTTTTGCACATTTAGAATTCACATTCATCTCTGTTAAAAGGCTCTCACTTCACTAACTGCTGTATGTCTTCTCTCAAATGTATGAAGGAAATGGAATGAAATTAGGAGTCTTCTGTGTCCTAAAGAGAATCACTTGTACAAGGATTAACTTGCATGCACATTAATAGACACGTAGTCATGGACTTGTGAGGGTCATTGCTCCAAGAGTCACCTCAATCTTTCTGCACATTGAAAATGTTTATTTGGGATTTGCTTGAAATCCCTTACCTTTTTTAGCACTATTTTTTAATTCAATTAAAATGATCAGGTACTTAGGTTTTTAAACATAGCCAGTTTTCCTGCATCCAGCCATTCAGATAAAGGGAAAAAATGCATTTCTCCATTGAAATATTTTAAGTGTAAGTTCCACAGCTGCACACAATATATATCCAGAGGCCAAGAACAAAATATTAGCAATATTAAGCTTAATTTTAAACACCAGGCACCATTCAAAAGTCCTGCATGTCATTTTGACTTCAAAGTCTGGGCTCTTCACGTGTTGAGAGACACGCAGCCCTGCTGCTACAGATTGGAAAAAGAGCTTGGGGTCAGAGGTCGACACAGTGAGGGAGTTTGCTCTTTAAGAGGTTATCTGTGGATCTGCAAAGCCAGAGTGTAATTGGCTTTTGTGATGTGATTTTAGTGAGTAACTGTATATGATCTGGGGCAGTTTCAAAGACAAGCTTGGGAGATTTTTCTAGCTTGCTTGTGATGGCAATTTTAGGGAGTGTGTGCAATCTTGGATAGACAGCATGGAGTGATCAAGATGATGATCAGAAGTGACATAGCAAGTGTTTTATTCTCTGTAATTATAATCTTAGTGCATTGGTTCTAATATAATGTGTTCTTTCTTTTTAGGCCATCACACAGATTAGGAAGATAAAAACATTTAGTGTGCATGGGTAGTGTCAGTATAGCCAATTAATGTCATCAATGCAATCATTCCATGCTGTTCTCCGTGGTTCCGAGACTGAACTTGATTTGAGGATTACTGAATGATTATAAAGAAAGAAAAAATAATTCCAAGCTCTGCAATTGGCTGTGCAGAGGTGTGGGGCTTAGTGCCACAAAACCTGTTCACTTCCAGACCTTGACTTTCCTAAACAATGAGAAATAAACATTTCCTTATTGTTCTAGTTGTTTAGGGTTGCCTTGATTAAGCTGTCACTGCTGTCAGTTATGTTCTTCTAAGCCTGGTTGGATCTATTTCATGTTAGGAAAAAGCTCAGATAAATCCAGGAAAGCTTAATGTTTATCCAATGTGAAAATAATTACTCAAAAGTGTTATTCTTAATCCAGATAATTAGAGTGAGGAAGGAAAGATCAGTGTCATTGTGAATTATGCCCCGGCAATTGACTCTTGGTCCTTGTAAGTTTCAGGTGAAGATGTGAATGGATAAAGGTTAGATTAAACATAATCCAAAGTAGCTGCAGCCTTAATCTGTTATGATACAAGGATGATCACTTAAAAAGAGCTGGATTGTGGGATTGTTTCTGGTTGGATAAGATGCTGCTCGATTGGGACTAGTCTTAAAACATGCTTAGCACCATGTCACTGCGGCTGTAAGTACTTGTGCACGACTGTGGGCTGCCATACCAACCAGCATGCCTGGGCTCACGCTGTGCAGCAGAGCGTCAGACATCCACAGTATCTGGGCTTCACGTTAGCACGTCTTCCAGGGGCTGCAGGGAAGAAACATTTCCTGTGACCCCCATCTCTTCTGGGGCATCTCTTCTGGGTTGCAATAAGCATGAATTTGGAATCTGCCAAAATCCAGGCATAAAGTAAGCAGCCATATATTAACTGGTACAATTAGAAAGTTTTTTTTTTGTTTTTTTTTTTTGTAATTGAAGATATTTTATGTTCTGATTCAACACAGAAGTTATTTTTAAGTGTGAAAACTTAGGTAATAGACAAGGGTTGAATTAACTATCTGCCAAGTACTCTGAAATTAAAATTAGCACTTTCTAAATATTTCTGTGGAATTAAAAATAATTTGGAGGAGTATGAATAATGAGATCCATGAATGACAGAATACAAAATCCAGCCCCATCATTTTTTAATTAAAATGAGGAAATATTGATATTTCTTCTATTTCTCTCAACAAACCCTAGAAATTTAATATAATTTCTGTGTGACAGAACTGGCTTGCTTTGATTATAGAAAATGAGAGCAAAAACATTTTACCAATTATTATGTGAAATTTTATTGCCTAAATTAAAATTCATTGCTATTTTATAACAAATGGATTTTAATTAGAGTTTGAATATTTAGTAGTTTGCTATAGTTGTTTTTTCTTTTCCCTGTTAAAATTGTATTGCACCAATTTTACTGTTCTTAGTTTAAAAAATAGCTATTGTAATGTAGAAAACTAGTAATGCAACACTCCTTAGCATATGCTCATGTTAACTCAGAATAATTGGCATTCTAAAAGTGAGACTGAATTTTTCATAATGTGTGTTAAACAAGCATAACTCACACATGTCAATTTATTTTTAACCTTTATCAAAATCCAAGTTTACATCAGACAATACTTACTGTCCTTACATAAATGCATAACATGATATACTGTAAACACAACAGACATGCTTCCACTTTCATTAACAGATTCCATATGTATTTGTTCAAAATTTGTTTTACAAAGGCCATACACGTTTGTTAAGAATTAACCATTCTTATTTAGTCATTTGCTCCATATTTTCACAATTTATTTAATGCATACAGCCAGTGTGTTTCCAGGGGTCTCTATAATGTTCCAGACAGTGGTCAGGAGCTAGGAATACAGTGGTGAAAAAAACAAAGTCCATACCTGCAGTAGGACAGACCCATAGGATCGAGGAAATTGGCTCAGACCAGTAGCCAAGGCATGCACATATTGTACTCCTTATGAGTCAACCTGGAGTCTGCCTGAGGGCCCAACAACAGGAGCTGTCAGAGTTCCTGGTCACTGTCAGAGGTACTGATCATGCTCAGCCAATGAGGGATCACCATGCAATGCCACCAGATTGTGACACAGACTGGGTGGTGGGAGGAGGGTATATAAGCCCTCCCATGTTATTAAATAAATTTGTTGCTTGCCTTCAACTGACTCCTAGTGTCTGTGCTGTTGATGCTGTGCCTTCCTCCACCCTCCACTGAGGGAGCCGTTAGGACCCAGCAACACATGCCCTTATGAATCTTGCATTCTTATGATAGAAAGTATAAATTACAAAGGCAAGATGGATCAGCAAGTAAAGGTGCTTGCTGCTAAGCCCGCCATCAGAATTCTATCCATAGAGTGAAACTACACAGTAAAAGGAAAGAACCAGCTCCTATAAGTTGTCCTCTGACCTCCATATATATATATACCATGACACATGCGTCTACCCTCTTTATCTCCCTCCTTCCCTCCCCTCTCTTTCTCACACACAAATAAATATTAAAAATTAAGAAGTAAATGTGCAGTATGAATGACATTAGCAACTGCAATACAATGAAGAAGAATGTACACTTGAGGTTTAGGATAGGACCTGGTACATTACTATTTAAGGTGAGAAGGTTGGGGAATAGCTCCAGCATTAGCCTTAGTATAAAGACTTGAAGGATATTTGGGAGTGAGCTGTTTGGAACTCATGACTACAGATCTACTAGCTTCTGGATAATTAATTACTCCTGGTAAACTGGACAACTTACCAGGCCAGTAGCTTGTGAGACATTCAAACATAATTATCATTTCAATATTCATTTAGGTAAAGGTCTAGCTTTTTTACACTTAAAAATCATTCACACTAGGCAAACTTCATTAAGTTGTGGGTCTAAAATATTTATGAATACACTATGCTCTTGATTTGGGAGAAATATTCAGATAATGGGGGAAAGCATAGAGTTTCTAATACTCCAGAAGTTGTGAGCAAGATTTCTTAAGGAAAAACAGGAACAAGTTAGAACTTGTTCTCTTTGTGTGTGTGTGTGGGGGGGGAGGGTGCTACAGGCCTATAGAATTAGTTTGTTATTGTGTGATCTATCATCTACAGGTTAATGCCTTGAACTCGGCCTTGCTTTGCAAGTTCATTGACACGAAGATATGATTAGTATATTTAAAACAGTCAGTGTGTTTAAAAGTTTTAGCTACGTGGCTTGTGGCCAGAATTCATATTCCTCTTCATTTTCAAGGTATTGCTTTATTATAATCGCCAAAAGAGTAGATAGACTTTTTCTGTTGTTAATTTAAACTCTATAAAGGTATTCACTAGATAATCATCATAGGAAATAATTTTCTGAGGAAGAGAGGGGAGTGGGCATGAAATGAACTTAGTAGATCCCTAAAAGGAGATGGGGTGAAGGGGGTATAGCTAGAAGAAGAATACTCACAGATATGAGGTTAAGTTACTAAAGCAGCTTGACAACTAGCTGCTCTCAAAGATACTGTGTGATGGTGCAGGAGTCTAGGATGATGTAGGCAGAAATGATCATACCACCACTGGGCACCATTCAATCAAACGTACACAGAGCATAGATGGCGCTTGCCAGGTATGTTGATGCCTCAGTTTTTCACCCTTGGGACGAGGTAAAAGGCTTCTTAGTCTGCTAAATAGTATGTAAATCCAACCATGCAAATTTTAGTTATGGTTTAAGAATGAGTGTATGCTCACACAAAACAATGTTATATTCCCTCTTCTTCAGAAAGAACAGAGGTGGCATTAAACATTATAATGACAAAAACATGTGTCCAGAGAAGACAGGCCCAACCACAATGCAGGGTGCTTGTGTAGTGGGTAGCCATTCCAGCTTTGATCTGGAAGTTCCAACCCCCATTGAGGCTTCGGCAACTGTCATGCTTACAAGGTGGGGCCAAGGGAGGACCCTGGAGACTCGAGGTCTGGATGGGCCAGCTTGCTCTCTGTTCCTGGACCCTGGATGGTGGAGGTTGACCAAGCAGAGCTCCAGAGAACACTGCTGGATTGCGATACACCTTCCCCAGACCCCGCAACCTGCCTATCCCTTCATTTGTAAGTTACCCACTAATAAATCTTCCTTTTAACTACATGGAGTGGACTTAATAATTTCACCAATATGTTTGTCATGGTAGACATCACACTGTACTTCACAAAGACAGAGCCGAGGTACACAGAGGTATTTTACCAAACTCAATATGGAAAAAAATTGGAAAAACACTAAGTGGGTAGAAAACTATTACCTAATATAAAAATATTGTCTTATAATTCTTTGTCAGAGAAGATTATGTGCTTAATTTCACTTAAAGGAGAGCTACTATGTCATAAATTAAGAAATGAAAGCTGATGAATAAAGGCAATGATAGAAATGCTGCTGTGAAGTGAAGAAAAGCCCAGAAGCCTCAACCCTACACAAAGATCTAGAGGCAACTAGGGAATGCTGAAAGCAGGAGAAATTGTCTTACCCAGGGAAGTCCATACCAACTCGTTGTCCAGTACCAAATACCCCTCATACCATGTACATACAAGTAACATTATACAGACTGAGCAGGTTGTTGATATCGGATGTAACCTCAAAAAAAAAAAAGTAACTGTTTTATAAAGGAATGAAAGCTGAAAGTTCTTGTCTAAAATATAAGCCAAAAGCAGATATAAATTTTGTAACTCTCAAGAAGGACACAAATCCATCCTGATCAGAAAAGTATATGATTATTTAGCAGAACAACCACGATGTTTGTAGTTAAACTATTAAAACTAATAGATTAAGTGACAGGACATAACACCAATAAAGAATATTAATTACTAATTGTAGCATTGTTACATGCTACATACACAAATGATGCTTCTACCAAAAAAGAAAAATGAAAATTTCATCTAGTTTTTAAAGTTATAGCTACCATAAGTATGATGAGAGGAGAAACAATAATGTGGGGGAATATTGACCGTATGTGAATGACATGGGAAGAAGGGGAATGTTTACATATAAACGACACTTGAAAATTAGAATGAATAACATCTATGAGTTAATGGCAAAAATAACAGGAGATAAATCAAAGAAACAAAACACTAACATGTGAAAAAGATAGTACTCTAGTTAATTAATTTTGAAGGTTAAACACCTTCAAGGTACTACTGACTACTAAGGTTCTACCATAGCCTTTTCCAAATGTGTAATTAATTACTCAAAGCATAGTCCTTAATATCAAACATTCATGTCATCATAATTTCTGTGCATGAGGCATCTTGGTATGTCTCAGTCAGTCTCCATCAGCTCTCATGGAGAAACCAGCAGGTTTGAAAACATTACAGGACTGTATCTGCCCACATAGAAAATGGATGCCCTTCCTCTGCATACTGCTATTGGCCAGAGATGGCAACGGTTTGTTATATGGATATTTTCATAAGGCGTCTCACAGTGGCATCTATCTCTGATGTAAGCTGCCATCTTTTAGGAACTTAACTTGGGAAGTAACATCCCTACCAAACATTCTAATCAATAGAAGCAAATCAGAAATTGCCATGGTTTTCATCTTCTTTTTCCAATTAAATTTGTTCTTTGACAGGATTGTATATGCATACAGTGCGTTCTGATTACTCTCTACCCCTGCTTGCTGCTCCCCGCCCCTGTCATCTTCTCCCGTCTTTACAATCCCTTTCTCACACGAACTCACAGCTGCTGTGATTGCCTACATTGAGTCTGTGGAACACTGGGCTTATTAACACTTAGTCCTCGGCAGGCGAAGGTCTCACAGGGAGCTATCTCTACCTGCTAAACTACTGGCAACTGATTGATTCTATGGGTGTGGGAAAATTGAAATTGTTTTCAGTTGCATATATTTGATGGTGAACCCATCAGGCTCCAAAGAATCAGTCAAAGCCATGCTCACACAGATGACTCTGGTTAAACTCAGTGGATCACAAAACAAAAAGGCATTAATGTGGATTTGGACAGTTTTGTTCTTTCCAAATTGCATGCAGTAACTTAACTTCCAATGCAAGTACCTTGGGAGGCAAGTTCTGGGTGGCAGTGATGGTACAGTGATACTACAGAAGAAGATTATGGGAGTGGGACTATTTCTCCATGTGTGGGAGGCCAATCAAATACCTAGATACATAAAATCAATTCAAATGTTTAAAAATAAAATAAAAGACAACATATTTAAACAAAAGCAACAAGCAGCAAATGACCTAAAAATGTAAAGTTAATTACATGACCTGAAGAACAGTGCTGTTAATCAAATTGCAAATGCACATTTGTAGATTGGTGTAATTATGAGCAAAACTTAAAAATAAAACTGTCTTGATTAGTAATAATATTCTGTACATGAAAAAGATTTTATACTTTTCTTTTGCTATTTCACTTTCCATGCCAATGCAAAGTAGAGGGCTATGATTTCACGTAAGGATGTAATTAACTGTATTGGTGGCAGTGTGCTCAGCCATTCGAAATGGTGGTGTGTCACATGACAGGTCCAAACTACAGGCACAACACAGAACTGAGAGCAACTTCTATACTCTATGGCCCAGTGTTAGTCTTGGCTAAAGTAATCCTTGATGATAACAAATACTGTACTTATAAGCAATTTCATGTGGCATACGTTTAATAACACTGTGCCTTTTAACCAAACTTGCTGAATTTTAGCTGTGTTTCTAATAAGAACCTGGTATAAATTTGCTTTATGTCAAATCTTCCCACCATCATCTATTAACATTTTGCAAATCACCACAATGTGTTTTTATCAGGAGTAATCAAGAGATAGAAACCAATCAAGAAATTGTTTATCCTTCCACAGTTTTAACTATGTGTGTGGAGGCTGCACCTGGAATCACCCCATTGTGCATCATTCAGATATCATGTTTTAAAAATAGATTTTCATGAAGTTCAGGTTGGTCCTGAATTTCTCCTGTCGCCCATAATGACCTTGATCCACCCGCCTTCACATCCTAAATGCTGGGCTCATAGGTATACACTACGGTACCCAGTTGTGTCTATTTCTGAGGATGGATCTCAAAATTTCCTGTATACTAGGGAGAACTCTACCAACTCTACATCCCCAGCTCTGGAAATCATTTCTGTAAAATCTCCCCTAGCAAACTATGCAAAAACATGAAGGTAAAGACAATGTATTGCTAACAGTCTCTTTTTCTTACCTTTCCCCAGTGTCTAGAGAATCCCTGGGAAACACTATTTTTTTCCTAATTGAGTGGGTGAGTGAGTCTGTTTATGCAAACATGTCTGCAATCTTTCACTTTTTCCCCCTGTTTCTGTGTTCCCCAAGACTAAACAATTGAGAATCCATAATGACAATTTTTTAGTTTGATAATACTCCTGTTCTCAATTGCTTCTTCCTACACACAGTAAAGAGAAAGTAAGGTAACTGTCTAAGTGACTAATGTCAGAATAGCTGCTTCTGATGCCATGCGTTTCTTTTATTCACTCAAGTAACATGAAATAACTTTTTAACTGTCCTTTAAAGTGTAGATTAAGATAGTTGTTTTGTGGTCATTATGCCCTGTCAAGTTCAATTTTGTGTGTGTGTGTGTGTGTGTGTGTGTGTGTGTGTGTGTGTGTGTGTGTGTGTTTCAGAATAATGGCTCTCAAAGATAAGTACTCTCTAATTCCAGGAATTATAAATGTGTTATCTTCCATGGCTAAAGAGACTTTGTTGATGTGATTGTGAGTTTGGAGTTTGAAATGGAGAGATTCCTTTTCACTACCCAGTGGCCTAAGCAATTCATGTGATTCCTCAAAAGCAGAGAGCCTTTCCTAGCTTTGGTTAGAGGAAGATGTAACAATGGAAGATGGGGAATCCTGTGACATTGCTAACTTGAGCAGATAGAACAGAGGGCATGAGCTGGGAGCTAGAAGAATCAAGGAAAAAGATCTCCCCTGCAGCCTCCATAAAGCAAAATGGCCCTGCTATACATTAATTTATCCCAATGACATGCATGCTGGACTTCTGACTCACAAAATTGGAGGATAATAAGTTGTGTTCTCCTTAAGTAGTTAAGCATGCCCAATTTGCAGAAAACAAATGGACTGATGCTGTTAGTAAATTTGTGTTATCTAAATGCTAGTTATAGGAAGTTTTTTTTAATAAAAACATTATTCAGAAGTAATAGCACCATGACAGCTGTTTGACAAGTAAATTTAAATACATGTGTATTTTATAAATTGGCCCTATTGGTTAAAAGAAACATAATCAGGTATGGCAGATGGAATTTTAATAGGTAGCAATCTGTTCCTGAATCTTTTTGAGGGAATTTATGGGAATCATTATGTGTAGCTAAATTAGGAGTGCGTGTGGCTATAGACATGTTTCCCTTGATGGAGTATTTGGGGATTGGCAGGTGGGGTATGGGAACAGAAGGTAAGTTTGTATTTGTGGTCAGCTTGGTAAAATATATGGTGGCATGTTGATTTTATATGTGACTCTTTAAGTCATAACATCATGGCAATATGGCAGTAAGTACCCTTCATCTGGAATTTTATAATATTAAACTTAATATCAGCATACGAATAGAGATATAAAGCCAAGAAATTAAAAAAATTAAATTATAGAAGATCATGGTAAATTGCACTAGAAAGTTAATCTTTGTGTTTTTTTTTAAATTTCTACTTCAAGTAAGTGAAAAATATAAGTGAAAGCTTCAAACACTGAAAAGCTACTAATTTTAGCAAACATTACTTATTTTTACCACATTCATACATGTAGAAATTTTGTAAAATTTTTGACTCTTTGAAGTAATACAGTTATTATCAAACTGACAAATTATTTATTCTTCCATTTGATCTAAGTTGCTATAACAAATTACCACAGATTAAGTCACTTAGTCCAACACAAATTTATCATCTTAATAGTTTTGGAAGTCACAAATAAATGCCAGGACTTAAAATCAATCAAGATGTCTACAGTGTTGATTCCTTCTGGATGCACCAGACAAGAATCTGGTTACCACTTTTATAAAGTTTATTTCTCAACTGAAATATGAATACAGCTAACTCACTACGCTGTCCCTTCACTCTCACGGCAACTTGCCAGGTCTTTGGCATTTGCACAATTTTGTACAACTGTACAAATGTGTACAGCTAGTAAGACTTTGGTATTTTAAAGTATTAATTTTCAAATTCTACTCCTGGGCAAGCTGAAGGTCTGTCATGAAGACAGTTCTATGGACAATATGAGTGTGAACATTACAAGACAGAATTTCAGAAGCAGAGGAACTTGTTTCCCTTCAAAATACTTTAGTCCTTCATTAAAAAAAATGCTTCTTTTAAAAAGCGTACTATTTCTTAGATGTTGCCTATTATTCATTAAGTGTAGCTAATTCTCTACTTCCCTAGTCTTTTGGGTCCAAACTAAAAGGGAATGTTATTGTTTACACATGATGCCCCTCAAAGGGCCTGTCTTGACTTGGGCAACAGGGACTTCAACCTACCAAACTTGAATCTATTTTCAGTCTAGGAATTAAAATAACTTTAAGCCAAAACATTTGAA